>NC_053022.1:146321725-146621725 GCF_003073215.2 Triticum urartu
GTGTAATAAGTCTTCAGATCACACAGACACGAAGACTTAAGTGATGCCCAATTTACTCTGGCTCTGGGTGGTTAGGGCTTTTCTCCTCACTGGGAATTTTTCTTTCAAAGGCTTCGAGGTGGGTTGCTCTCAAACGACAAAAGCCGTGCACTGAAATTTGAGCAGCCAACCGTTTAAGGTTGTGGGGGGGTGGACTATTTATAGCCACTTGGCAACCCGACCTGATCTGTCCGAAATGACCCTGGGTCACTAAGGAACTGACACGTGTACCAACGGTCGAATTTTGAACTCACACGGCAACTTTACTTGGGCTACAAGTAAAGCTGACTTGTCTGACTCTGGACAAGATTTTCTCTCATAGGCCTTCGCTCGAAGACATAGGATTTGAATTAGGCATCACTTCAGTCATTCTGACTGGTTCTCTTCGACCCCACTTAACAGTACGGTGGTTCCTATGACACAACATGAATGAAATAAAACTACGAAGGATCTAGGTCTTCGAGTTCCAAAAGCTTCATAGGGAGTCTTCTCAAGTCATTGTCTTCAATATGAATATCTTCATAAACCACCATTGTCTTCAATGTCTTCGTACATTTTTAGGGGTCATCTCTGGTAGTAAAACCGAATCAATGAGGGACTTCTACCTGTGTTTTCCTGCAATTCTCACAAACACATTATTCCCTCAGCTAGGTTTGTCGTCAATACTCCAAAACCAACTAGGGGTGGCACTAGATGCACTTACAATCTCCCCCTTTTTGGTGATTGATGACAAACTAGTTGAAGTTTTCAACGGGAAACATAATTTGTGAAATTGTAAAAGAATTGTCTTCATAAGTTGCAAGGGCTCCCCCTGAAGATGTGCATATTAGTAATTTGCTTCTTGAATGCAAATGCACATGGCAGGTTGTACTTGTGGAGATCCACTTCAACTTATGACAATCCACTATGCATGTGAAAGTATATGAAGATAATGACATGCATAATGGAAAATGGACGTCTGCAGAATGAGATGAGTGCAGAATTTATCGTCGCAAAACGGAGTGACAAACAGGTAGCAGACGACCATCAAGGCTAAGTGTTACAACTCAATGAAGCAAATGTAGAAAAAAAACGGGAGTTGTAAGCACGAAGCAAAATGTAGCAAAATATGAAGGCACCTGCCCATAGTGACCCGCTTGAATACTATAACCATCATATGCTTCTCCCCCTTTTGTCAGCGATGACCAAAAAGGTTTGAAGACATAGAGGTTTCTACGCGTTCCCAGGCGCAGCAGGGTCGGTGGAGTTGTTTGGCGGCGGTGCAGACGAGCTTGGTGCAGATTCGACGCGCGTTGAAGCAGGTGGAGATGATGTCGCGTCGTCTTCTTCTTCAATAATCCAGGCAGACACGGTGGCAGCAGAAGAAGAGAACTCTGACTCTTCAAGTAATGGTGTGCTGCGCATCACCGCTCTTCTTGGAGGCGTGGAGTCAAATTTGAAATGCTCTGTGAAGCCATCCTCATGCAGTTCAGCTTCAGGGCACATCATGGTGAGGCCCTTCCAAGTGCGGCGACAGGTCTCGTGTGTGACAAATGCATTCTTGGTTGCCAGATTTCTGATGCGATTGACTTCTTACATGATGCTTCTCATCTGCCTCTTGAGCCAGTCGTGATGCCTATCTTGCTTTTGGTGAAGAGCCACAAGAAGCTCTCTGTCATTGAGTGCACGAGCGCGCTTCTTGGGTCTCTTTGCAGCTGTGCTGTTGGTGGCTTCAGTTGATGCAGGGGCACGTGTGGTGCCAGCCATTGGATACACTCGGGAGAGAGCTTCAACACCTTCAATATTTTGAGTGAAGCTCTGGTGTTCTGCATTCTGAAGACTTAGTGGTTGCTTGGCCGGCTCTGGATATATTGCTTCAGCAGATGTGTCCACATCTGGCAAAAATATCCTATGATTGCGGGCTGAGGGTTGATAGGAGATTGCAGAGTGAAGCTTGATCAGCCTCATAACCCAAGGAGCATAAAACTTTAACCCAAACAGTTATGAAGCAGACGCTACAAATTGACGGATGAAGAGATCCTGTGTATTGAAGCATTTGCCATGAAGAATGCAGAAGATGAGAGTCTTCATTGCACCATCAATCGTTGCATATCGAGAGTGTCCCTTGACTGGCCATAGAGTCCGCCTTATGATATGATATATTGTTCTGGGCAGGTACTCTAAGTCTTCAACGAAGAATCTAGTTGGATAGGGTGCATTTGGAGACAGTGGCTTCATCATTGAGAGCATCTGACTCATATCTGGCTCAGGACGCTGAAATATGCTCTCAATTGCTTCAGCATGGAGTTGGCACCCTTCTTCAAAGAATTCGCCAGGAGTGGGAAGGCCGGTAAGCTCAATTAGGTCGAAAGCATTGGCTTCATGATGGATATTGCCTGTCATCCACTCCAGAATCCATGTCTTCGGATCTTTGTTATAGCCTTTGATATGCACAGTGGCATAGAACTGGAGCAGAAGCTCTTCGTTCCAGTGCTCTTCATCAGTGATAAATGGCAGCAATCCCACTTGCTTGAAGCAATCCAGTGCTTCTTCAAGACCAGGCAGACCAGCAATAGCTTCAACCTCAAGGCGCTTGTGAGGAAAGATGCGGCCTTGGTTGTAGAGGATGCATGAATAATAGCTGCGCTGTTGATGGCTCCAGAACCTATCTGATACAATCCGTTCCCTTGAATAAGGGTTCTTGGAGCGGTCGAAAAACGTGTTATCTGCCCTGAAGCCATTGATGTTGAAGGAACCAGGAGCTGATGCAGGACCTGGGAACCTTGTTAGTCGTGGGATCGGCTTCTGGACCTGTGGCCTGTGCGCAATATGATAGTTGAATTGTGGTCCGGCAGTAGACTCAGGCACAGAATGTTCAGGAGCAGTAGCTTCGGTGTCTTCTGAAGCTGTTGTTGGGGAGGGCTCCACATTTGCTTCGGCGTTGTTTGTGGCAGCCTCAACATTTTCAGCTTCAGGCACGTTCTCCTTGAGAACTGCTTCTTGTTGGTGCGGGGGAGTTGGAGCTTGTGGTATTTCTGCTTGCTCTTCGGCTGATGCAGCAGGAATGTTTTCAGCAGCCTGAGCCCTTGGCCCTTTGCGAAGCCTATGGAGTGTAGGCGCTGGTGGAGTTGCAGTGGGTTGGGGCTCATCTTCCTCCTGTGGGCGATCTGCCCACGACGCATTTTGTGTGATTGGCGTCAATGGACGACCAATACTGATCTGTTCGCTTGTCTCAAGCTGAGGAAGGGCTGCATCACCTTGCACATTGTCTTGGGGACCAATGTCTTCAGCAGCATTGTGGTTGGCTGCTAGAATGTCTTCAGCATGCGGAGCCTCTATGTAAGCAGGCTCATGCACTGTCAACTGACGATCTACGTCAGGATAGCGGACGCAGAGGGGTTCAACTATGAGGGGCTCTGTGGGAGCAGCCCGAGATTTCTTGGTCTTGAGCTTCTTGATTATGGGTTCAGAAGGAGAGGCTTCAGAATGTTTTCTCTTCTTAGCTTCAGCCTCTACAGTCCATGTCTTCTTGTGCTGTGAGGCGGTTGATCGACTCTTTGGCTTCGAGCCAGTCATTGCAGCGGGGAAGACAATCGGAGCAGTTTCTGACCTTGGCGCTTCAGGTTCGGACACAGCCGCCTTCTTTTTCTTCTTCGCGGCCATCCTGGGGTCAATGCCGGGACGCCCAAGTGCCTTGCGCTTTTCTGCCTCATTGTAGGCTTGCACGCAACGATCAGCCAAAGTCTTCATGCGTTCTCGCGAGCCTTGAGCTTCGGCACGCGTCTTCAGGAAGTTCTCTTTTAGCTCGTGCAACATGATCTTGAAGTTTTTCACTTCTTGCACACTGAGCTTGGCCACGTGCTTCTTGAACTGAGCCTTTTCATGATCAATTTTCTGCTTCAGTTCTACAATTCGCTGGGCTATTGCAAGTTCTGAAGCAATTACACCTTTAAAGGCAACGCTGAGGCCTATGGGTAGCTGCAGATCATTGAAGCTTATGTCTGGTGTGTCAAACCATTCATCGATGAAGTTGTGGATGATGGCGACATCAAACAGAGGCAGATTGTTGAAGATTTCAGCCTCCTCCTTGCTCTTGATGAGCTGCTCAAGAGCATCATCTCCAAGATCTTCATCGCTTGAGAGATCAATGGCTTCGCAGCGCAGAATGTCAGCAGCTGTGAGCTCTTTGCCTGTGTGTGGCTGAGGCTTCTTGGCTTCTTGGGGCTTGGACACTCGTGATAAGCCTTCTGACTGCACACTGGCTTCAGGAGGTGCAGTTGCTAAAGGCTTCACACTTGCGATCTTGGGAGAAGCTGCTGGCTTTGAAGTTTTTGGCTTCTTCTGCTTCGGCTTCGGCTTCGGAGCAGCAGGGGCGTCATCTGACTCAGTATCTGCTGGAGGGTCATTCACAGCAGTCCCTTGGACTAGGATGCGAGTGATGAGGCCTGCAAGATTGGCATACGGCCCGATGATATTGGGATCGGCGTTGCGTGTGCCATCTGCCCTTGGTGAGGAGGGACCAGGGTTGAAGTCAAGCCCAAATCTCTTCTTGTTTATCTTCGCTGACTGTTGTGCAAACTGAAAGTTGCGCTTGAAGAGATTATCATCGCGGCACCAGAGAAGTGATGACGGATGTGCCTCAGCTGGCTGTGGTCCTCTCACCATGCATGGATAGAAGCCTTGAGCAATGGCTTCGTCTCTGGACCTGGGTACGAGATTTTTGTATAATACATCTCCCCACGGTCTCTTGATGGCGCACTTCTCCGCATATTCCTGAGTGACGAAGCGGTAGTGGAACCATTGCTCTGCCCAATATCTTCGAATCCATTGGATTCGTGTCTTGCGCTGACCATAGCTTTCTTCAGGATCAGTTTTGTACATTTCTGCCAATTCATCAGGCAGATCTTTGGACGTTTCACCACGTCGCTGTCTGCCTCCCTTCCTTGCTGTTGTTTCTGAAGCCATGAATAACTTGGAAGGCTTCAAAGGCTTCCTTTTGCAAGAACTGGCTTCAGGCGAGTTGATGTGATGCTGCAAGTACTCTGCAAATGAATGCAGACTATGAGAACCAAAGGATTCTCCCACGGACATGTACCTGTGACAGCATTAAGGTGCGAGGGAAGGGGAAGAGGTCATATGCATTCTCAGAAGATTTTGAAGATAAATCGGTTTAGAAGACATTGACCTCATTATGCGAAGACATTCACTTATAGATAAGAAGTTGGTTCCAGATTTGTACGAACCCATAGATCAGTACAAGTGAGGAATCTAACTACTTTATGAAGCACAAGTGAATATACTAGGCATGTTATGAGATGCAGCGAGAGATTTAACTGGTGTGAAGAGAAACTTCTTATGGCAGAAAGTGACTGAACTGTGGGATCAAAAGAGGCTGTAAAAAGAGGTTTTATTTACCACACTTGGAACTGCTAGACGAAGTGAGAGTTGAGGTCGAGCAGTTCGATCCTCCGTGCCCTAACTTGGCGACGGAAGACACCTACGGCGACGGCGGAGAGAGCGATGTCCGCTGTCGGCGTGAAAACGGCGTCGGAGAGGTTGCGGCAGTGAAGCGCTTCGTCGCCGGCATCGTCGAGTGCTAGCGGTGGCGCTAGGGTTCGTGCAAGGGTGGAAGAAGGAGATAATGACCGCATTGAATCGTGTATTTA
Organism: Triticum urartu; assembly: GCF_003073215.2. NCBI lineage: Eukaryota > Viridiplantae > Streptophyta > Magnoliopsida > Poales > Poaceae > Triticum > Triticum urartu. The sequence goes on from NC_053022.1 coordinate 146,327,410, forward strand.
TAGGGATAGAGGCGGCACTGCGCTATTACGCAGGTACCCCTGGCGGTTCGCATTTGAGGCACGCGTGGCCAGTTAGAGGAAGATTGGGATTTGTTCCATGTCCCACGCACGCCTAAATTGTCGGGCGGTCGTTCCTTCTTCTCCGGATCTTATGTGGAGGAATGAGCATTAAAAACGGACTTTTATGGTTGTCACTATGTCTTCAGCTGACAAGGACACAGTGAAGACATTTGACAGTTTCAACAGAATGCATATGACTTGGAGAGATAGAGTTTGAGATAGAAAGCATAGAGAGGTTAGGGTCCGATCACATTCACTTAGTTCAAAAGATTCAACCAAGAAAACATAGCTATAAGTGAATGCTGTAGAGGACAGAACATCAGTACATATATATCCATATAATCAACGCAGTGAAGATAATCATGAAGACATATTGAGAATGAAACCAAACCAATTGTGAAGACATTGAGAGGTAACGCCATGAGAGAAACACTTCAAAATGGAACGTTTGGTGGTGGCGTTACCCACCGTGTAGGAAGTATTAGACCCAGACACGGCGCACAATTATCGTGGCGCTCCGAAGTCAAATTCCACATTAATGTATTCACACTTAGAATGTATGTCTTCATTGTTTGAAGATATACGCTACTTCGTGTGTTGCACATCTAAGTCATCAATATGCTTAAGTGTTAGGATGTGTGCCTGATCACAGGACATTTGAGGATTCCAAGATATTTAGCTCACACCGTAACTTGCAAAATCTCTTCTCATCCAAGGGCTTTGTGAAGATATCTGCCAATTGCTCTTCAGTGTTGACGTGTATGATATCAATGTCTTCCTTCACAACATGATCTCTGAGAAAGTGATGACGAATTTCAATGTGCTTTGTCTTCGAGTGCTGAACTGGGTTGTTGGCAATCTTGATTGCGCTTTCGTTGTCGCAGTAAAGTGGCACTTGCTTCAGATGAATGCCATAACCCTTGAGTGTTTGCTTCATCCACAGAAGCTGAGCGCAGGAAGATCCAGCAGCAATGTATTCAGATTCAGCAGTGGAGAGTGATACACAGTTCTGCTTCTTTGAAGACCAACATACAAGTGATCGTCCCAGAAAGTGACATGTGCCTGATGTAGACTTGCGATCAACTTTGTCACCAGCATAATTAGCATCCGAAAATCCAACTAAATCAAACTTTGAGCCCTTTGGATACCATAATCCTAGAGTTGGGGTGTGAGCCAAATATCGAAGAATTCGCTTCACAGCTAAGTGATGCGACTCCTTTGGTGTCGCTTGAAATCAAGCACACATGCAAACACTAAGCATGATATCTGGCCTAGATGCACATAAATAAAGCAAAGACCCAATCATGGAGCGGTATACCTTTTGATCGAACTCTTTACCATTGTCGTCGGGACCCAGATGATGCTTGGCTGGCATTGGTGTTGTGAAGCCTTTGCAGTCTTGCATACCGAACTTCTTCAGGCACTCTTTAAGATATTTCTCTTGAGATATGAAGATGCCGTTGCGTTGTTGCCGTATTTGAAGACCGAGAAAGAACTTCAGCTCACCCATCATGGACATCTGATATTGCTCTTGCATCATATATCCAAACTCTTCACTATACTTCTGATTGGTGCAGCCGAAGATAATGTCATCCACATATATTTGGCACACAAACAGTTCACCATCATATGTCTTCGTGAAAAGAGTGGGATCCAGGGAACCAGGTATGAAGCCTTTGCTCTTCAGAAAGTACTTGAGTGTATCATACCAGGCCCTGGGGGCTTGTTTGAGGCCATACAGTGCCTTGTGGAGCTTGTATACCATATCAGGATGTTTTGGATTTTCAAAGCCAGGTGGTTGTGCAACATACACTTCTTCTTCAATCTTGCCATTGAGAAAGGCACTTTTCACATCCATTTGATATAGAAGTATGTTATGATGATTTGCATAGGCCAGCAGTATGCGTATGGCTTCAAGCCTAGCCACAGGAGCAAATGTTTCATCGAAGTCAATGCCCTCCACTTGAGTATATCCTTGAGCAACTAGACGAGCTTTGTTTCTGACAACTTGACCATGCTCATCTTGCTTTTTGCGGTATATCCATTTGGTGCCTATTATGTTGTGCTTCCGTGGATCAGGACGCTTAACCTGTTCCCATACATTATTCAGCTCAAACTGTTGAAGCTCTTCTTGCATAGCTTGAATCCATTCAGGTTCCATGAAGGCTTCTTCAACTTTCTTGGGTTCTGATATTGAGACGAATGCGAAATGCCCACAGAAGTTTGTTAGCTGAGTTGCCCTTGAACGAGTGAGTGGACCAGGTGCATTGATGCTGTCCAGTATTTTATCAATTTGTACTTCATTTGCAACACGAGGGTGTGTGGGGCGAAGACTTTGCTCTTGCTGATCTATGTGGTCATTTGAAGGTATATCTTCAGGCTGAGCATTGTCTTCTTCAGGTTGAGCTTCAGAAGGTACAATTTCTCCAGTTCCCATACGCTTGATTGATTCATTTGCTGGAACTTCATCTAGCACATTTGGCAATTGCTCTCTTTGTGATCCATTGGTTTCATCAAATCGCACGTCCACTGTTTCAACCACCTTGTAGTGGAAGAGATTGAAGACTCTGTAGGAGTGCGAATCCTTTCCATATCCAAGCATGAAGCCTTCATGTGCTTTTGGTGCAAACTTTGAGGTGTGGTGTGGGTCCTTGATCCAGCATTTTGCGCCAAATACTCTGAAATAACTGACATTTGGCTTCTTGCCAGTTAGGAGTTCATAGGATGTCTTGTTCAGAAGCTTGTGAAGATAAACACGATTGATTGTATGGCATGCAGTATCAATGGCTTCAGTCCAGAATTTTCTTGGAGTCTTGTATTCGTCTAGCATTGTTCTGGCCATCTCAATGAGTGTTCTGTTCTTGCGTTCGACGACGCTATTCTGCTATGGCGTGTATGGAGCTGAGAATTCATGTGTGATGCCCAAGGTATCCAGATATGTATCAAGGCCAGTGTTCTTGAATTCAGTGCCATTGTCACTTCTGATGTGCTTTATCTTGGCGCCAAAATTGTTCATAGCTCGATTTGCGAAGCATCTGAAGACATCCTGCACTTCAGTCTTGTAAAGGATTATGTGCACCCAAGTATATCTAGAATAATCATCAACAATTACGAAGCCATAGAGGCATGCAGAAGTAGTAAAAGTTGAGTAGTGAGTGGGACCGAAAAGATCCATGTGAAGCAGTTCGAAGGGTTGAGTAGTGGTCATGATTGTCTTCGAAGGATGTTTTGCCCTTGTCATCTTCCCGGCTTCACAGGCACCGCATAAGTGATCTTTCTTGAACTTGACGCCTTCGATGCCTATGACGTGCTTTTTCTTCGCAAGGGTGTGGAGGTTCCTCATGCCAGCATGCCCAAGCCTTCGATGCCAAAGCCAGCATTCTGAAGCTTTAGCAAGAAGACATACTGCAAGTGGTGGTCCTGCTGAGAAATCTACCACATACAAATCACCTTTCCTATACCCTTCAAACACTAGAGATTTGTCAGATTCCATTAGCACCAGGCAGCGATATTTGCCAAACATTACAATCATATTCAAATCGCAAAGCATTGAGACAGACATTAAGTTGAAGCCAAGGGATTCAACAAGCATGACTTTATCCATGTGTTTATCCTTTGAGATTGCAACTCTACCTAGACCCAATACCTTACTTTTACCAGTGTCAGCGAATGTAATGTGGCTCTTGTCGGATGGACGTAAAGTTGAGTCCATAAGAAGGCTTCTTCTGCCAGTCATGTGATTTGTACACCCACTGTCAATAATCCATTCTGAAGACTTTGAAGTCGCTGGTATCGTACCCTACAGTGCAGTTAGGGGGATAGGCTTCACGAAGAGTGTTGTGAAGCATAAACATTTGACGAACCAGTGGGTTATGAAAACTTAGATCCAGATTAGGACTAATGGGGAGAGTAGCATGCGATTCAGGAACGAAGTACATAATGATGCCATTTGGGCAGTTTATCTTGCGCCCCACAAGATTTTTATGGTCCCCAGCAATAGCATCAGAAGATTTTGTTTTTGTGCTGGAGACCTTTCCCTGCAAAAGAGAGTTAAGCTTTCTTAACCACACACATCTTCAAGGGTGGCTTAGAAGCTATGAGTCTAAGTGCAGCATCTGAGAATTTTGGCTTTGAAGCCTTAGCAAACAGTCTAGCAGGGGGACAATAATACTCATAGGAATAAGCAGAATAATTTTTGGTCATGTGAACATGACGGTTCGATGAACCGCTCTCATATTCATATGCCTGAGTATGGTTTCCCTGCAAAACATTTGCGTTAGTGTGACTCAGGTGAGTCTTCTGTCTGTATGAAGCCTTTGGACCGAGGTTTGTCTTCTTCAAGTGAGGTGTCATGAAGACATTCACAGGAAGATTTTCCAGACATGTTTTCGGAACCCAGATCTTCTTCATAGGCGGTCCATTCCTGCAGTTAGTACCAATGTACCTGGCAAACACTTCACCATTCTGATTCTTAAACAGTTTATAGTTTGCATCAAAGTATTCATCAATGATAATTGGGTTAGCACAAGTGAAGCCAGACAGATTGGATGGATCTGCTGAGGATTCCTTTGCAGCAACCCATGTGGTTTTGGGGTACTGCTCAGGTTTCCAGTAAGACCCATCTGCATTAATTTTCCTCATGAACCCAACACCCTCTTTCCTAGGGTTTCGGTTCAGAATCTGCTTCTTAAGGACATCACATAATGTCTGATGCCCTTTCAGACTTTTGTACATCCCTGTTTCAAGCAATGTCTTCAGCCTAGCATTCTCATCAGCAATGGCAGTGGTATCCTCAGCAGAGGGGTTAGTTACCACATCAACAGTTGAAGATATTGAAACAGTAGTAGCAGTGGAACATTCAGCAACAGAAGCAGCATTATCACACTCAATGCATTTAAGACATGGTGGTTCAAATTCTTCCTGAGAGGGACTGATCTGTTCAGCGCGAAGTGACTCGTTTTCCTTTTGAAGATCTTCATGAGCCACCCTCAATTTCTCAAGTTCTTGCTTCCTTTGAAGATAATCATAGGAAAGCTTTTCATGAGTGGTTGAGAGAGTATCATGACGATCTTCAAGTTCCTGATACTTAACGTGAAGGTTTTTTATGTCTTTAATTAAGGATTCAGATCGAGTCATTTCAGCACCCAACAGATCATCGCTTCTGTCTAACAATTTTTGAATATGTTCCATAGCTTTCTGTTGTTCAGTTGCAATTTTAGCAAGTGTTTTGTAGCTAGGTTTTGAATCACATTCAGAGTCATCGTCACTAGATGTTTCATAGCGAGTTGTGCGTGTGTTTACCTTGGCACCGCGTGCCATGAAGCAGTAGGTAGGAGTGGAGTCGTTCTTGTCATTTGCGTCGGTGTCGGTGATGCAGTCATTGTCTTCAGTATTGAAGATGGACTTGGCGACGTATGCTGTAGCCAGACTCGCAATGCCAGAATCAGACTCCTCCTCAGATTCCACCTCTGCCTCCTCAGATGCGGATTCCTCCTCTGAATCCATCTCCTTGCCTACAAACGCACGCGCCTTGCCAGATGAGCTCTTCTTGTGTGATGAAGACTTTGATGAAGACTTGGAAGAAGACTTTGAGTGTTTCTTCTTCTTCTTGTCGTCAGAATCATATTCCTTGCTCTTCTTCTTCCTTCTGTTCTCATTGTCCCACTGTGGACACTCAGAGATAAAGTGCCCAGTTTTCTTGCACTTGTGACATGTTTTCTTCTTGTAGTCATGAGCAGAAGCTTCATCATTCCTTGAGCTTGATCGTGAAGATTTTCTGAAGCCTTTCTTCTTGGTGAATTTTTGAAACTTCTTCACTAGCATTGCAAGTTCTCTTCCAATGTCTTCAGGATCATCAGAACTGCTGTCAGATTCTTCTTCAGATGAGGAAACAGCTTTTGCCTTCAAGGCACGAGTTCGCCCATAGTTTGGACCGTAGATATCTCTTTTCTCAGAAAGCTGAAACTCATGTGTGTTGAGCCTCTCAAGTATGTCAGATGGATCGAGTGTCTTGAAATCAGGACGTTCTTGAATCATCAGGGCTAGGATGTCAAATGAACTGTCAAGTGATCTCAGCAGCGTCTTGACGATTTCATGTTTGGTGATCTCAGTGGCGCCGAGGGCTTGAAGCTCATTTGTGATGTCAGTGAGCCGGTCAAATGTGTGCTGGACATTCTCATTGTCATTTCGCTTGAAGCGGTTGAAGAGGTTGCGAAGAACACTGATTCTTTGATCTCTCTAGGTTGAGATGCCTTCATTGACCTTGGAGAGCCAGTCCCAGACTAGCTTGGATGTCTTCAAAGCACTCACACGGCCATACTGTCCTTTGGTCAGATGACCACATATGATATTCTTGGCAGTGGAGTCCAGTTGAGTGAACTTCTTGACATCAGCAGCAGTGACACCTTCTCCAGCCTTGGGAACGCCGTTCTCGACGACATACCATAGGTCAATGTCAATGGCTTCAAGATGCATGCGCATCTTACTCTTCCAGTAGGGATATTCAGTTCCATCGAAGACGGGGCAAGCAGCGGAGACTTTGATTATCCCTGCAGTCGACATAACTAAAACTCCAGGTGGTTAAACCGAATCACACAGAACAAGGGAGCACCTTGCTCTGATACCAATTGAAAGTGCGTTATATCGACTAGAGGGGGGTGAATAGGCGATTTTTATGAAAGTCTTCAAAACGTGAGAGTTATGAAGACAAACAGTGAAGATTATGCCTATTACTATGCAGCGGAAGTTAGATTACACTAGGCCAGCCATGGTCATGTATTCAATAGAGTGAAAGCGCAATGACAAACAGCTTCAGTGTAATAAGGATCAGGTAGGAAGAAGTTATGAAGCCGAACAGATCATACATTCATGTTGTGAAGACAAAAGATAAAGCAAGCATGCAATGGCTTCACAATGAATAACTGTAAGTGAAGGGAAGTGAAGATGAAACCAGTGACATGTTGAAGACAATGATTTGTTGGACCAGTTCCAGTTGCTGTGACAACTGTACGTCTGGTTGGAGCGGCTAGGTATTTAAACCAAAGGACACACAGTCCCGGACACCCAGTAAAGGACACTTAGTCCAAGACACCCAGTCCTCACCGTTTTCTCCTTGAGCTAAGGTCACACAGACCTCGCTCAATCACTCAGGTAAGTCTTCAAGGTAGACTCCCAAACCTTCACAGACTTCGTTCACTGGCAATCCACAATTTCTCTTGGATGCTCAAAACGCGACGCCTAACCGTCTGGAGGATGCACAGTCCTCAAGTGTAATAAGTCTTCAAATCACACAGACACGAAGACTTAAGTGATGCCCAATTTACTCTGGCTCTGGGTGGTTAGGGCTTTTCTCCTCACTAGGAATTTTTCTTTCAAAGGCTTCGAGGTGGGTTGCTCTCAAATGACAAAAGCCGTGCACTGAAATCTGAGCAGCCAACCGTTTATGGTTGTGGGGGGTGGACTATTTATAGCCACTTGGCAACCCGACCTGATCTGTCCGAAATGACCCTGGGTCACTAAGGAACTGACACGTGTACCAACGGTCGAATTTTGAACTCACACGGCAACTTTACTTGGGCTACAAGTAAAGCTGACTTGTCTGACTCTGGACAAGATTTTCTCTCATAGGCTTCGCTCGAAGACATAGGATTTGAATTAGGCATCACTTCAGTCATTCTGACTGGTTCTCTTCGACCCCACTTAACAGTACGGTGGTTCCTATGACACAACATGAATGAAATAAAACTACGAAGGATCTAGGTCTTCGAGTTCCAAAAGCTTCATAGGGAGTCTTCTCAAGTCATTGTCTTCAATATGAATATCTTCATAAACCACCATTGTCTTCAATGTCTTCGTACATTTTTAGGGGTCATCTCTGGTAGTAAAACCAAATCAATGAGGGACTTCTACCTGTGTTTTCCTGCAATTCTCACAAACACATTAGTCCCTCAGCTAGGTTTGTCGTCAATACTCCAAAACCAACTAGGGGTGGCACTAGATGCACTTACACCAGCTCCTGCCGAAGGTCGTATGTATGATCCCAAGCTATTTTGTCCCTGTTTTTGTGAGGTGGTGGGGCGGGCTGTTGTTCGGCCTGAGTTGCCGTTTTATCCCGACCGCGGGGTGGTCGGTCCGCCGCACTATCCCGACCGCGTGGTGGTCGGTCCGCATTGCGTGAGGGAGGTATGGGATCTGATGCCTACTCATCGAACTGAGGTAGCAGTCTGCGCTTTGGGTAACTCTTGGCTGGGAGCTTGAGGCTGTATTCTTCGGTTGCCAGGACATCAATCCACCTATCAATGAGCAGGTCTTGATCAGCTTGGAGCTGTTGCTGCTTCTTCTTCTTCAGGCTTCTTGCAGTGGCTATTAGCTGGCGCTTGAAGCGCTCCTGCTTAAGGGGTGCCTTAGGCATGATGAAGTCCTCATTGTCGAGGCTCTCATCATCCTTATAGACTGGACGATGACTATCGTCATCTGGGTCATTGGGCATGGCCTGTTTAGCAGGGTTATCTTGCTCGTTGTCTTGTTCCTCCTGTTCGGATGCGGCCCCGACAGGGTCTTCATTATTTTCGGCGTCACCCGGAGTACTATTTTTTCCGGTGCCAGTGCTGCCATCGTTTGAGCGATGAGGCCTAGAGCGGCGTTTAGGGCGCCGGCACTTGGACTGTGTCTCAGAAGGTTTATTCGCAACTGGATCTCCTTTGTCATCGTCACTAGCTTTTTTAGGTGTGTCGACCATGTACACATCGTACGAAGAGGTGGCCGTCCAACGTCCAGTAAATGGCGGGTTTTGGCCTTGCTCCTGGTCGGCATCGTCGTCCATACCATCAATGTCTTCGGAGCTGTAATCGAGCACGTCGGTTAAGTCATCGATGGTGGCTATGAAGTGGGTGGCGGGTGGGAAGCGAAATTCCCCATCATCAGCCTCTGGCTCGAACCGAACATAGTTCGGCTGTGAGTCCTTCTCCAAGGACAAGTTCTTTAAAGAGTTTACCACATCACCCAAAGGTGAGTGCTGGAAGATGTCTGGGGCGCTAAATTCGAAAATCGATAACTGATCTAGCTCGGTGTCCGCAGGCGTACCCGGTCCGGGACTTATAGCCGGAGACGAATCTAGAGTTCCATTGACGCAAATATTGCAGGGTGCCGAGTCCGTGTGCGGCTCCAACGCCGCGGACTCTGTGGCCTTGGATGGCATGATCTGCTCCGGTTCTAAGGCCGTTGTAGCAATAGGGACCATCTCCTGGATGTGATCCGATGACAGATTTAAGTCATGTTCATCGAGGCGAGGGGGAGCGATCGCTGCGGTCTCAAATCCATTGAGGATCAAGCCTCCACGGATATCCGCAGCGTAGTTGAAGCTTCCAAATCTGACCTGGTGGCGAGGGGCGTAGCTATCGATCTGCTCCAGATGGACAAGCGAGTTGGCCCGCAGTACGAAGCTGCCAAACACGAAAATCTGTCCGGGGAGGAAGGTTTCTCCTTGGACAGCGTCGCTATAGACGATTGAAGGGGCCATCAACCTTTCGTCGATGGCACAGTGGAACTCTCAATGAAAGGACCAATGTCGGTGTCAAAACCGGCGGATCTCGGGTAGGGGGTCCCGAACTGTGCGTCTAGGATCGATGGTAACAGGAGACGGGGGACACGATGTTTACACAAGTTCGGGCCCTCTCTATGGAGGTAATACCCTACGTCCTGCTTGATTGATCTTGATGAATACGAGTGTTACAAGAGTTGATCTACCATGAGATTGTAATGGCTAAACCCTAGAAGTCTAGCCTGTATGACTATGGTAATGAGTATATCCTTTCCGGACTAACCCCCGTTTATATAGACACCAGGGGGATCTAGGGTTTACATAGAGTCGGTTACATAAGAAGGAATCTTCATAGTCGGTCGCCAAGCTTACCTTCCACGCCAAGGAGAGTCCAATCCGGACACAGGTATAGTCTTCGGCCTTCATGTCTTCACAGCCCATCAGTCCGGCCCATGGATAATAGGCCGGACGCCCGAGGACCCCTTAGTCCAGGACTCCCTCAGTATGGAGATGCAATTCTATGGTTAACATCATACTTAGCAAGCATTTTATGAAAAGCACCATGAATAAAATTTGAACTACCATCAGTCATTAAATATCTAGGGACTCCAAACCTCGGAAAAATAACTTCTTTAAGCATCTTAATAGAGGTGTTATGATCAACACTACTAGATGGAATAGCTTCTACCCACTTAGTAATGTAATCAACAACAACTAAAATATGTGTATACCCATTAGAGGAAGGAAACGATCCCATATAATCAAAGCCCCAAACATCAAATGGTTCAATAACAAGTGAATAATTCATAGGCATTTCTTGACGTCTGCTAATACTACCAATTCTTTGACATTCATCACAAGACAAGACAAACTTACGAGCATCCTTGAAGAGAGTATGCCAATAAAAACCCGATTGCAATACCTTATGTGCAGTTCTATCTCCAGTGTGGTGTCCTCCATAAGCCTCGGAGTGACACTTGCATAGGATTTGTTCCTGTTCATGCTCAGGTACACAATGTCTAATAACAACATCTACTCCTTCTTTATAAAGGTGTGGGTCATCCCAGAAGTAATGTCTTAAAACATAGAAAACCTTTTTCTTTTGCTGGTATGTGAAACTACATGGTATAAATTTAGCAACAATATAATTGGCATAATCAGCATACCATGGAGTAGTACGAGAAGCATTTATGACAGCTAATTGTTCATCAGGAAAGCTATCATCAATAGGTAGTGGGTCATCAAGAACATTCTCTAACCTAGACAAGTTGTCTGCAACGGGGTTATCAGCTCCCTTCCTATCAATAATATGCAAATCAGATTCTTGTAGCAAGAGAACCCATCTAATAAGTCTAGGTTTAGCATCTTTCTTTTCCATAAGGTATTTAATAGCAGCATGATCAGTGTGAACAGTTACTTTAGAATCAACAATATAAGGTTTGAACTTATCACAAGCAAATACAACTGCTAAACATTCTTTTTCAGTAGTAGCATAATTTCTCTGGGCACTGTCTAGAGTTTTAATAGCATATTGGATGACATTTAATTTCTTATCAACTCTTTGTCCTAGAACAGCACCTACAGCATAATCACTAGCATCACACATAATTTCAAAGGGTAAATTCCAATCAGGAGGCTGAACAATAGGTGCAGAAATCAAGGCTTTCTTAAGTATTTCAAATGCTTCTACACAATCATCATCAAAGACAAAGGGAACATCTTTTTGTAAGAGATTAGTCAGAGGCCTAGAAATTTTTTAGAAGTCTTTAATGAACCTCCTATAAAAACCGGCATGGCCAAGGAAACTTCTTATACCTTTAATGTCCATAGGACATGGCATCTTTTCAATGGCATCAACTTTAGCTTTATCAACTTAAATACCTCTTTCAGAAATTTTATGCCCTAAGACAATACCTTCATTAACCATAAACTGGCACTTCTCCCAATTCAAGACAAGATTAGTATCTTCACATATGTGCAAAACTCGATCAAGGTTGCTTAAGCAATCATCAAAAGAAGTTCCATATACGGAGAAATCATCCATGAAAACCTCAACAATCTTTTCACAAAAGTCAGAGAATATAGCAATCATACATCTTTGAAAGGTAGCAGGTGCATTGCATAAACCAAAAGGCATACGTCTATAAGCAAAGGTACCGAAAGGGCAAGTAAAAGTGGTCTTTTCTTGATCTTATTTTGACACAGGTATTTGAGAGAAACCAGAATAACCATCTAGAAAGCAAACATGTGTATGTTTGGACAATCTTTCTAGCATTTGATCAATAAAAGGTAGAGGGTAATGATCCATTTTAGTAGCTTTATTTAGTTTGTGGAAATCAATTACCATTCTATAACCTGTAACAATTCTTTGTGGGATCAATTCATCTTTATCATTTGGAACAACAGTAATACATCCCTTCTTAGGGACACAATGGACAGGACTTACCCACTGACCATCAGCAACGGGATAAATTATACATGTCTCCAGAAGCTTTAGTATTTCTTTTCTTACCACTTCTTTCACCTTAGGATTTAACCGTCGTTGGTGATCAACAACCGGTTTCGCATTTTTCTCCAATTTTATTTTGTGTTGGCATAGAGTGGGACTAATGCCCTTAAGATCATCAAGAGTATATCCAATAGGAGCACGGTGCTTCTTCAGAGTTTTGAATAATTTCTTTTCTTCATGCTCTAAAAGGTTAGCACTAATAATAACAGGATATATCTTTTTCTCATCAAGATAAGCATATTTAAGAGTATCAGGTAAAGGTTTAAGATCAAATACCGGATCGCCCTTGGGTGGAGGATGATCCCCTAGAGTTTCAACAGGCAAGTTGTGTTTCAAAATAGGTCCATGTTTAAAGAATATTTCATCTATTTCCCTTCTTTCATTCACAAACATATCATTTTCATGGTCGAGCAAATATTGTTCTAGAGGATCATTAGGAGGCACGTCAATAGAAGCAAGACCAATAATTTCATCTTTACTACGCAATTCTTTATCATGGGGTTGTCTACGAAATTTAGCAAAATTAAACTCATGAGAGATATCCCCCAAACCAATAGTAACAACCTCCTTTTTGCAATCTATCCTAGCATTAACAGTATTCAAGAAGGGTCTACCAAATATAATGGGACAAAAGTTATCTTGTGGGGAACCAAGAACAAGAAAATCAGTAGGATATTTAACTTTCCCACACAAGACCTCAACATCTCTAACAATCCCAACTGGTGAAATAGTGTCTCTATTGGCAAGCTTAGTTGTAACATCAATTTCCTCTGTCTCAGTAGGTGCAATATCATGCATAATTTATTTGTATAAGGAATGAGGTATTGCACTTGCACTAGCACCCATATCACATAAGCCATGATAGCAATGATCTCCTATTTTAACAGAAATAACAGGCATGCCTACAACAGGTCTATGTTTATTTTTAGTGTCAGGTCTAGCAATTCTAGCAGCTTCATCACAGAAGTAAATAACATGCCCATCGATATTATCGGCCAAGAGATCTTTAACCATAGCTATACTAGGTTCAGCTTTAATTTTCTTAGGGGGTGTAGGTTTTATAGTATTACTCTTACGAACCACAGTTGAAGCTTTAGCTTGATCCTTTATTCTAATAGGGAAAGGTGGTTTCTCAATATAAGCAGTAGGAACTACAGGATCAACATTATAAGTGATAGTCTTTTCTTCAACTTTAATAGGTGCAACTAATTTTACTTCAATGGGGGGTTTATATTTAAACCACTTCTCCTTAGGGAGATCAACATGAGTAGCAAAGGATTCACAGAAAGAAGTTACTATCTCAGAGTCAAGTCCATATTTAGTGCTAAATTCACGGAAAACATCGATGTCCATAAAAGATTTAACACAATCAAACTTAGGTGTTATACCTGACTCCTTACCTTCATCGAGATCCCAATCTTCAGAGTTGCATTTAATTCTTTCCAATAAATCCATTTGAATTCAATAGTCTTCATCATAAAAGAGCCAGTACAAGAAGTATCGAGCATGGAGCGATTACTGAGAGAAAGCCGAGCATAAAATTTTTGAATAATTTCTCTTGAGAGCTCATGATTGGGGCATTAATATAACATTGACTTAAGCCTCCCCCAAGCTTGAGCGATGATTTCTCCTTCGCGAGGCCAAAAATTATATATATAATTACGATCATGATGAACCAGATGCATAGGATAAAACTTTTGATGAAATTCCAATTTCAATCGGTTGTAGTTCCATGATCCCATATCATCACATAGACTAAACCATGTTAATGCCTTTCCCTTAAAAGATAAAGGGAATACCTTCTTCTTAATAACATCCTCGGGCATACCTGCAAGCTTAAATAATCCACAAACTTCATCCACACAGATTAGGTGCAAATCGGGATGTAATGTTCCATCACCTGTGAAAGGATTAGCTAGCAGTTTCTCTATCATACCCGAAGGAATTTCAAAGTAAACATTTTTAGTAGGTTCAATAGGTTGAGGAGCAACTCTTTGCTCTACTGGTCGGGGTGAAGATACCCCGAACAAGCCCCTCAAAGGATTATGTTCCATAGTAACAAGTGACAGCAAATTTCAGCACACTATTTAAATTTTTCCTTACCAAATTCCACCTATCAAAGGCGCTTCACTCCGCGGCAACGGTGCCTGAAAAGAGTCTTGATGACCCACAAGTATAGGGGATATATCGTAGTCCTTTCGATAAGTAAGAGTGTCGAACACAACGAGGAGCAAAAGGAAATGACAAGCGGTTTTCAGTAAGGTATTCTCTGCAAGCACTGAAATTATCGGTAACAGATAGTTTTGTGATAAGGTAATTTGTAACGGGTAACAGGTAATAAAAGTAAATAAGGTGCAGCAAGATGGCCCAATCCTTTATGTAGCAAAGGACAAGCCTGGAAAAACTCTTATATAGAGTAAAGCGCTCCCGAGGACACATGGGAATTATCGTCAAGCTAGTTTTCATCACGTTCATATGATTCGTGTTCGGTACTTTGATAATTTGATATGTGGGTGGACCGGTGCTTGGGTACTACCCTTCCTTGGAAAAGCATCCCACTTATGATTAACCCCTCTTGCAAGCATCCGCAACTACAAAAGAAGTATTAAGGTAAACCTAACCATAGAATGAAACATATGGATCCAAATCAGCCCCTTACGAAGCAACTCATAAACTAGGGTTTAAGCTTCTGTCACTCTAGCAACCCATCATCTACATATTACTTCCCAATGCCTTCCCCTAGGCCCAAACAATGGTGGAGTGTCATGTAGTCGATGTTCACATGACACCACTAGAGGAGAGACAACATACATCTCATCAAAATATCGAACGAATACCAAATTCACATGACTACTTATAGCAAGACTTCTCCCATGTCCTCAGGAACAAACGGAACTACTCACAAATCATATTCATGTTCATAATCAGAGCGGTATTAATATGCATAAAGGATCTGAACATATGATCTTCCATCGAATAAACCAACTAGCATCAACTACAAGGAGTAATCAACACTACTAGTAACCCACAGGTACCAATCTGAGGTTTTGAGACAAAGATTGGATACAAGAGATGAACTAGGGTTTGAGATGAGATGGTGCTGGTGAAAATGTTGATGGAGATTGACCCCTCCCGACGAGAGAATCGATGGTGATGACGATGGTGATGATTTCCCCCTCCCAAAGGGATGTTTCCCCGGCAGAACAGCTCCGCCGGAGCCCTAGATTGGTTCCGCCTCGTGGCGGTGGAGTTTCATCCCGTGAGCTTTCTTATGATTTTTTCTCGGACGAGAGACTTCATATAGTAGAAGATGGGCACCGGAGGCCTGCCAGGGGGCCCACGAGACAGGGGGACGTGCCCAGGGGGGTAGGGCGCGCCCCCCACCCTCGTGGCCAGGGTGTGGGCCCCATCTGGTTAATTCTTTTGCCAGTATTTTTTATATATTCCAAAACGTGCTCCCGTGAAGTTTCAGGGCTTTTGGAGTTGTGCAGAATAGGTCTCTAATATTTTCTCCTTTTCCAGCCCAGAATTCCAGCTGCCGCATTCTCCCTCTTCACGTAAACCTTGTAAAATAAGAGAGAATTGAAGGAAATATGCCCTAGAGGCAATAATAAAGTTATTATTTTATTTCCTTATATCATGATAAATGTTTATTAATCATGCTAGAATTATATTAATCGGAAACATAATACTTGTGTGAATACATAGACAAACTAAACGTCACTAGTATGCCTCTACTTGACTAGCTCGTTAATCGAAGATGGTTATGTTTCCTAACCATAGACATGTGTTGTCATTTGATTAACGGGATCACATCATTAGGAGAATGATGTGATTGACATGACCCATTCCATTAGCTTAGCACCCGATCGTTTAGTATGTTGCTATTGCTTTCTTCATGACTTATCCATGTTCCTATGACTATGAGATTATGCAACTCCCGTTTGCCGGAGGAACACTTTGTGTGCTACCAAACGTCACAACGTAACTGGGTGATTATAAAGGAGCTCTACAGGTGTCTCCAAAGGTACATGTTGGGTTGGCGTATTTCGAGATTAGGATTTGTCACTCCGATTGTCGGAGAGGTATCTCTGGGCCCTCTCGGTAATGCACATCACATAAGCCTTGCAAGCATTGCAACTAATGAGTTAGTTCTGAGATGATGTATTACGAAACGAGTAAAGAGACTTGCCGGTAACGAGATTGAACTAGGTATTGAGATACCGACAATCGAATCTCGGGCAAGTAACATACCGATGACAAAGGGAACAACGTATGTTGTTATGCGGTCTGACCGATAAAGATCTTTGTAGAATATGTAGGAGCCAATATGAGCATCCAGGTTCCGCTATTGGTTATTGACTGGAGACGTGTCTCGGTCATGTCTACATTGTTCTCGAACCCGTAGGGTCCGCACGCTTAACGTTACGATGACAGTTTCATTATGAGTTTATATATTTTGATGTAGCGAAGATTGTTCGGAGTCCCGGATGTGATCACGGACATGACGAGGATTCTCGAAATGGTCGAGACATAAAGATTGATATATTGGACGGCTATATTCGGACACCGGAAGTGTTCCGGAGAAGTTTCGGATAAAACCGGAGTACCGGGGGGTTACCAGAACCCCCCCCCCCGGGGGGGGGGGGTTAATGGGCCTCATGGGCCCAAAGTGGAGAAGAGGAGGGGCGGCCAGGGCAGGCCGCGCACCCCTCCCCCTCTAGTCCGAATTGGAGTAGGAGGGGGGGCGGCGCCCCCCCTTTCCTTCCTCTCCTCTCTCCCTTCCTTCCCCCTCTCCTAGTTGGACAAGGAAAAAGGAGAGAGTCCTACTCCCGGTAGGAGTAGGACTCCTCCCTGGCACACCTCCTCCTGGCCGGCCGCCCCTCCCCCTTGCTCCTTTATATACGGGGGCAGGGGGCACCTCTAGACACACAAGTTGATCTTGGAGATCGTTCTCTTAGCCGTGTGCGGTGCCCCCCTCCACCATAATCCTCGGTAATATTGTAGCGGTGCTTAGGTGAAGCCCTGCGACGATAGAACATCAAGATCATCACCACGCCGTCGTGCTGACGGAACTCTTCCCTGAAACTTTGCTGGATCAGAGTCCGGGGATCGTCATCGAGCTGAACGTGTGCTAGAACTCGGAGGTGCCGTAGTTTCAGTGCTTGATCGGTCGGGCAGTGAAGACGTACGACTACATCAACCGCGTTGTCATAACGCTTCCGCTATCGGTCTACGAGGGTACGTAGACAACACTCTCCCCTCTCATTGCTATGCATCACCATGATCTTGCGTGTGCGTAGGATTTTTTTTGAAATTACTACGTTCCGCAACAGTGGCATCCGAGCCTAGGTTTTATGTGTTGATGTTATATGCACGAGTAGAACACAAGTGAGTTGTGGGCGATATAAGTCATACTGCTTACCAGCATGTCATACTTTGGTTCGGCGGTATTGTTGGATGAAGCGGCCTGGACCGACATTACGCGTACGCTTATGCAAGACTGGTTCTACCGACGTGCTTTGCACACAGGTGGCTGGCGGGTGTCAGTTTCTCCAATTTTAGTTGAACCAAGTGTGGCTACGCCCGGTCCTTGCGAAGGTTAAAACAGCACCAACTTGACAAACTATCGTTGTGGTTTTGATGCGTAGGTAAGATTGGTTCTTTCTTAAGCCTGTAGCAGCCACGTAAAACTTGCAACAACAAAGTAGAGGACGTCTAACTTGTTTTTGTAGGGCATGTTGTGATGTGATATGGTCAAGACATGATGCTAAATTTTATTGTATGAGATGATCATGTTTTGTAACCGAGTTATCGGCAACTGGCAGGAGCCATATGGTTGTCACTTTATTGTATGCAATGCAATTGCGCTATAATGCTTTACTTTATCACTAAGTGGTAGCGATAGTCGTGGAAGCATAAGATTGGCGAGACGACAACGATGCTACGATGGTGATCAAGGTGTTGCGCCAGTGACGATGGTGATCATGACGGTGCTTCGAAGATGGAGATCACAAGCACAAGATGATGATGGCCATATCATATCACTTATATTGATTGCATGTGATGTTTATCTTTTATGCATCTTATCTTGCTTTGATTGACGGTAGCATTATAAGATGATCCCTCACTAAATTATCATAGTAAAAGTGTTCTCCCTGAGTATGCACCGTTGCGAAAGTTCTTCGTGCTGAGACACCACGTGATGATCGGGTGTGATAGGCTCTACGTTAAAATACAACGGGTGCAAAACAGTTGCACACGCGGAATACTCAGGTTTAACTTGACGAGCCTAGCATATAATAGATATGGCCTCGGAACACGAAGACCGAAAGGTCGAGCGCGAATCATATAGTAGATATGATCAACATAGTGATGTTCACCAATGAAACTACTCCATCTCACGTGATGATCGGACATGGTTTAGTTGATTTGGATCACGTGATCACTTAGAGGATTAGAGGGATGTCTATCTAAGTGGGAGTTCTTTAGTAATATGATTAATTGAACTTAAAATGAACTTAGTACCTGATAGTATCTTGCTTATTTATGTTTGATTGTAGATAGATGGCCCGTGCTGTTGTTCCGTTGAATTTTAATGCGTTCCTTGGAAAGCAAAGTTGAAAGATGATGGTAGCAATTACAAGGACTGGGTCCGTAACTTGAGGATTATCCTCATTGTTGCATAGAAGAATTACGTCCTAGCAGCACCGCTAGGTGCCAGGCCTGCTGCTGATGCAACTGACGACGTTAAGAACGTCTGGCAGAGCAAAGCTGATGACTACTCGATAGTTCAATGTGCCATGCTTTACGGCTTAGAATCGGGTCTTCAACGACATTTTGAACGTCATGGAGCGTATGAGATGTTCCAAGAGTTGAAGTTAATATTTCAAGCAAATGCCCGGATTGAGAGATATGAAGTCTCCAATAAGTTCTATAGCTGCAAGATGGAGGAGAACAGTTCTGTCAGTGAGCATATACTCAAAATGTCTGGGTATAATAATCACTTGATTCAATTGGGAGTTAATCTTCCATATGATTGCGTCATTGACAGAATTCTCCAATCACTTCCACCTAGCTACAAGAGCTTCATGATGAACTATAATATGCAAGGGATGGATAAGACAATTCCCGAGCTCTTCGCAATGCTGAAAGCTACGGAGGTAGAAATCAAGAAGGAGCATCAAGTGTTGATGGTCAACAAGACCACTAGTTTCAAGAAAAAAGGGCAAAGGGAAGAAGATGGGGAACTTCAAGAAGAACAACAAGCAAGTTGCTGCTTAGGAGAAGGAACCCAAATCTGGACCTAAGCCTGAAACTGAGTGCTTCTACTGCAAGCAGACTGGTCACTGGAAGCGGAACTGCCCCAAGTATTTGGCGGATAAGAAGGATGGCAAGGTGAACAAAGGTATATGTGATATACATGTTATTGATGTGTACCTTACTAATGCTCGCAGTAGTACCTGGGTATTTGATACTGGTTCTGTTGCTAATATTTGCAACTCGAAACAGGGACTACGGATTAAGCGAAGATTGGCTAAGGACGAGGTGACGATGCGCGTGGGAAATGGTTCCAAAGTCGATGTGATCGTAGTCGGCACACTACCTCTACATCTACCTTCGGGATTAGTATTAGACCTAAATAATTGTTATTTGGTGCCAGCGTTGAGCATGAACATTATATCTGGATCTTGTTTGATGCGAGACGGTTATTCATTTAAATCAGAGAATAATGGTTGTTCTATTTATATGAGTAATATCTTTTATGGTCATGCACCCTTGAAGAGTGGTCTATTCTTATTAAATCTCGATAGTAGTGACACACATATTCATAATGTTGAAGCCAAAAAACGCAGACTTGATAATGATAGTGCAACTTATTTGTGGCACTGCCGTTTGGGTCATATCGGTGTAAAGCGCATGAAGAAACTCCATACTGATGGACTTTTGGAACCACTTGATTATGAATCACTTGGTACTTGCGAACCGTGCCTTATGGGCAAGATGACCAAAACACTGTTCTCCGGTACTATGGAGAGAGCAACAGATTTGTTAGAAATCATACATACAGATGTATGTGGTCCAATGAATGTTGAGGCTCGTTGCGGATATCGTTATTTTCTCACCTTCACAGATGACTTAAGCAGATATGGGTATATCTACTTAATGAAACATAAGTCTGAAACATTTGAAAAGTTCAAAGAATTTCAGAGTGAAGTTGAAAATCATCGTAACAAGAAAATAAAGTTTCTATGATCTGATCGTGGAGGAGAATATTTGAGTTACGAGTTTGGTGTACATTTGAAACAATGCGGAATAGTTTCGCAACTCACACCACCCGGAACACCACAGCGTAATGGTGTGTCCGAACGTCGTAATCGTACTTTACTAGATATGGTGCGATCTATGATGTCTCTTACTGATTTACCGCTATCGTTTTGGGGTTATGCTTTAGAGACGGCCGCATTCACCTTAAATAGGGCACCATCGAAATCCGTTGAGACGACGCCTTATGAACTATGGTTTGGCAAGAAACCAAAGTTGTCGTTTCTTAAAGTTTGGGGCTGCGATGCTTATGTGAAAAAGCTTCAACCTGATAAGCTCGAACCCAAATCGGAGAAATGTGTCTTCATAGGATATCCAAAGGAAACTATTGGATACACCTTCTATCACAGATCCGAAGGCAAGACTTTTGTTGCTAAATTCGGAAAATTTCTATTGAAGGACTTTCTCTCGAAAGAAGTGAGTGGGAGGAAAGTAGAACTTGATGAGGTAACTATACCTACTCCCTTATTGGAAAGTAGTACATCACAGAAAACGGTTTCTGTGACACCTACACCAATTAGTGAGGAAGCTAATGACGATGATCATGAAACTTCAGAACAAGTTTCTACTGAACCTCGTAGATCAACCAGAGTAAGATCCGCACCAGAGTGGTACGGTAATCCTGTTCTGGAAGTCATGCTACTAGATCATGATGAACCTACGAACTATGAAGAAGCGATGGTGAGCCCAGATTCCACAAAATGGCTTGAAGCCATGAAATCTGAGATAGGATCCATGTATGAGAACAAAGTGTGGACTTTGGTTGACTTGCCCAATGATCGGCAAGCAATTGAGAATAAATGGATCTTCAAGAAGAAGACTGACGCTGACGGTAATGTTACTGTCTACAAAGCTCGACTTGTCGCAAAAAGGTTTTCAACAAGTTCAAGGGATTAACTACGATGAGACCTTCTCACCCGTAGCGATGCTTAAGTTTGTCTGAATCATGTTAGGGATTGCCGCATTTTATGATTATGAAATTTGGCAGATGGATGTCAAAACTGCATTCCTGAATGGATTTCTGGAAGAAGAGTTGTATATGATGCAGCCGGAAGGTTTTGCCGATCCAAAAGGAGCTAACAAAGTGTGCAAGCTCCAGCGATCCATTTATGGACTGGTGCAAGCCTCTCGGAGTTGGAATAAACGCTTTGATAGTGTAATCAAAGCATTTGGGTTTGTACAGACTTTTGGAGAAGCATGTATTTACAAGAAAGTGAGTGGGAGCTCTGTAGCATTTCTGATATTATATGTAGATGACATATTACTAATCGGAAATGATATAGAATTTCTGGATAGCATAAAGGGATACTTGAATAAGAGTTTTTCAATGAAAGACCTCGGTGAAGCTGCTTACATATTGGGCATTAAGATCTATAGAGATAGATCAAGACGCTTAATTGGACTTTCACAAAGCACATACCTTGACAAAGTTTTGAAGAAGTTCAAAATGGATCAAGCAAAGAAAGGATTCTTGCCTGTGTTACAAGGTGTGAAATTGAGTAAGACTCAATGCCCGACCACTGCAGAAGATAGAGAGAAAATGAAAGATGTTCCCTATGCTTCAGCCATAGGCTCTATCATGTATGCAATGCTGTGTACCAGACCTCATGTGTGTCTTGCTATAAGTCTAGCAGGGAGGTACCAAAGTAATCCAGGAGTGGATCACTGGACAGCGTTCAAGAACATCCTGAAATACCTGAAAAGGACTAAGGATATGTTTCTCGTATATGGAGGTGAAAAAGAGCTCATCGTAAATGGTTACATTGATGCAAGCTTTGACACTGATCCGGATGATTCTAAATCGCAAACCGGATACGTGTTTACATCAAACGGTGGAGCTGTTAGTTGGTGCAGTTCTAAACAAAGCGTTGTGGCGGGATCTACATGTACATAGCTGCTTCGGAAGCAGCAAACGAAGGAGTCTGGATGAAGGAGTTCATATCCAATCTAGGTGTCATACCTAGTGCATCGGGTCCAATGAAAATGTTTTGTGACAATACTGGTGCAATTGCCTTGGCAAAGGAATCCAAATTTCACAAGAGAACCAAGCACATCAAGAGACGCTTCAATTCCATCCGGGATCTAGTCCAGGTGGGAGGCATAGAGATTTGCAAGATACATACGGATCTGAATGTAGCAGACCCGTTGACTAAGCCTCTTCCATGAGCAAAACATGATCAGCACCAAAGCTCCATGGGTGTTAGAATCATTACTGTGTAATCTAGATTATTGACTCTAGTGCAAGTGGGAGACTGAAGGAAATATGCCCTAGAGGCAATAATAAAGTTATTATTTTATTTCCTTATATCATGATAAATGTTTATTATTCATGCTAGAATTATATTAACCGGAAACATAATACTTGTGTGAATACATAGACAAACTAAACGTCACTAGTATGCCTCTACTTGACTAGCTCGTTAATCGAAGATGGTTATGTTTCCTAACCATAGACATGTGTTGTCATTTGATTAACGGGATCACATCATTAGGAGAATGATGTGATTGACATGACCCATTCCATTAGCTTAGCACCCGATCGTTTAGTATGTTGCTATTGCTTTCTTCATGACTTATATATGTTCCTATGACTATGAGATTATGCAACTCCTGTTTGCCGGAGGAACACTTTGTGTGCTACCAAATGTCACAACGTAACTGGGTGATTATAAAGGAGCTCTACAGGTGTCTCCAAAGGTACATGTTGGGTTGGCGTATTTCGAGATTAGGATTTGTCACTCCGATTGTCGGAGAGGTATCTCTGGGCCCTCTCGGTAATGCACATCCCATAAGCCTTGCAAGCATTGCAACTAATGAGTTAGTTGCGAGATGATGTATTACAAAACGAGTAAAGAGACTTGCCGGTAACGAGATTGAACTAGGTATTGAGATACCGACGATCGAATCTCGGGCAAGTAACATACCGATGACAAAGGGAACAACGTATGTTGTTATGCGGTCTGACCGATAAAGATCTTCGTAGAATATGTAGGAGCCAATATGAGCATCCAGGTTCCGCTATTGGTTATTGACTGGCGATGTGTCTCGGTCATGTCTACATTGTTCTCGAACCCGTAGGGTCCGCACGCTTAACGTTATGATGACAGTTTCATTATGAGTTTATATATTTTGATGTACTGAAGATTGTTCGGAGTCTCGGATGTGATCACGGACATAACGAGGATTCTCGAAATGGTCGAGACATAAAGATTGATATATTGGACAGCTATATTCGAACACCGGAAGTGTTCCGGAGAAGTTTTGGATAAAACCGGAGTACCGGGAGGTTACCGGAACCCCCCCGGGGGTTAATGGGCCTCATGGGCCCAAAGTGGAGAAGAGGAGGGGCGGCCAGGGCAGGCCGCGCGCGCCCCTCCCCCTCTAGTCCGAATTGGACTAGCAGGGGGGCGGCGCCCCCCCTTTCCTTCCTCTCCTCTCTCCCTTCCTTCCCCCTCTCCTAGTTGGACAAGGAAAAAGGAGAGAGTCCTACTCCCGGTAGGAGTAGGACTCCTCCCTGGCACGCCTCCTCCTGGCCGGCCGCCCCTCCCCCTTGATCCTTTATATACGGGGGCAGGGGGCACCTCTAGACACACAAGTTGATCTTGGAGATCGTTCTCTTAGCCGTGTGCGGTGCCCCCCTCCACCATAATCCTCGATAATATTGTAGCGGGTGCTTAGGCGAAGCCCTGCGACGGTAGAACATCAAGATCGTCACCACGCCGTCGTGCTGACGGAACTCTTCCCCGACACTTTGCTGGATTGGAGTCTGGGGATCTTCATCGAGCTGAACGTGTGCTAGAACTCGGAGGTGCCGTAGTTTCGGTGCTTGATCGGTCGGGCCGTGAAGACGTACGACTACATCAACCACGTTGTCATAACGCTTCCGCTGTCGGTCTACGAGGGTACGTAGACAACACTGTCCCCTCTCGTTGCTATGCATCACCATGATCTTGCGTGTGCGTAGGAAATTTTTTGAAATTACTACGTTCCCCAACAAGAATAGGCATAAGTATTGTGACATTATTTGTAATAACAGCCCATAATGCAATAAATATTGTTATAAAAGCATGATGCAAAATGAACGTATGAGGCGCCCGTTGGCGGACCTCCCAGCCGTTCTCCGTCACCTGCCGCCAACGCCTGGCGGCGAATGAGCAGCAGGCCTCACCGTTGCACCCCTCCGTGCGGCGGGACAGACGCACGGCCACCCCGTTGCTGACTCCGGCTGGCTCGTCGTCCCACGCTCGTCGCACACCCATGGACACGCAGGCTGCGCTACTCATGGCACATGAGCTCCTGTGTTACAGCCCGGTCGACGACCTCTACGACGACTGGCTGGACAGCATCGCTGAGTTCGTCAGCGCCGCTGGGGCTTGATATGTCTCCAACGTATCTATAATTTTTGATTGCTCCATGCTATATTATCTACTGTTTTAGACATTATTGGGCTTTATTTTCCAATTTTATATTATTTTTGGGACTAACCTATTAACTAGAGGCCCAGCCCAGAATTGATGTTTTTGGCCTATTTTAGGGTTTCGAAGAAAAGGAATATCAAACAGAGTCCAAATGGAAGGAAACCTTCGGAAACGTGATTTTCTCATCAGATAAGATCGAGGAGACTTGGACCCTCCATCAAGAAAGCCACGAGGTGGTCACAAGGGTGGAGGGCGCCCCCCTAGGGCCCCCCGCCTCATGGGCCCCTCGAAGCTCCACCGACGTACTTCTTCCTCCTATATATATCCACGTACCCCCAAACGATCGGGGACGGAGCCAAAAACCTAATTCCACCGCCGCAACTTTTTGTATCCACGAGATCCCATCTTGGGGCCTGTTCCAGAGCTCCGCCGGAGGGGGCATCGATCACGCAGGGCTTCTACATCATCATCCAAGCCCCTACGAGGAATTGTGAGTAGTTTACTTCAGACCTACGGGTCCATAGTTAGTAGCTAGATGGCTTCTTCTCTCTTTTTGGATCTCAATACAAAGTTCTCCCCCTCTCTCGTGGAGATCTATTTGATGTAATCTTCTTTTTGCGGTGTGTTTGTTGAGACCGATGAATTGTGGGTTTATGATCAAGTCTATCTATGAATAATATTTGAATCTTCTCTGAATTCTTTTATGTATGATTGGTTATCTTTGCAAGTCTCTTCGAATTATCAGTTTGGTTTAGCCTACTAGATTGGTTGTTCTTGCCATGGGAGAAGTGCTTAGCTTTGGGTTCGATCTTGCGGTGTCCTTTCCCAGTGACAGAAGGGGCAGCAAGGCACGTATTGTATCGTTGCCATCGAGGATAACAAGATGGGGTTTTATCATATTGCATGAAACTATCCCTCTACATCATGTCATCTTGCTTAAGGTGTTACTCTGTTTTTAACTTAATACTCTAGATGCATGCTGGATAGCGGTCGATGAGTGGAGTAATAGTAGTAGATGCAGAATCGTTCCGGTCTACTTGTCTCGGACGTGATGCCTATATACATGATCATACCTAGATATTCTCATAACTATGCTCAATTCTGTCAATTACTCAACAGTAATTTGTTCACCCACCGTAGAATACTTATGCTCTTGAGAGAAGCCACTAGTGAAACCTATGCCCCCGGTCTCTTTCTCATCATATCAATCTCCATCACTTTATTATTGCTTTGCTTTTACTTTTTACTTTGCATCTCTATACCAAAAATACCAAAAAGTATTATTTATCATCTCTATCAGATCTCACTTTCGTAAGTGACCGTGAAGGGATTGACAACCCCTAAGCGTGTTGGTTGCGTTGAGCTATTGTTTTTGTGTAGGTACGAGGGACTCGAGTGTAGCCTCCTACTGGATTGATACCTTGGTTCTCAAAAACTGAGGGAAATACTCACGCTACTTTGCTACATCATCCCTTCCTCTTCGGGGAAATCCAACACAGTTCTCAAGAGGTAGCAAGAACAATTTCTGGCGCCGTTGCCGGGGAGTCTGCGCAAAAGTCAACATACAAAGTACCCATCACAATCCCTATCTCCCGCATTACATTATTTGCCATTTGCCTCTCATTTTCCTCTCCCCCACTTCACCCTTGCCGTTTTATTCGCCCTCTCTCTATCCTCCCTCTCTTTCTCCTTTTGCCTCTTTTTCTTGTTTTCTTTTTGTTTGCTCGTGTGTTGGATTGCTTGTTTGTCGTGATGGCTAAAGATAATACTAAATTGTGTGACTTCACCAATACCAACAATAATGATTTCCTTAGCACTCTGATTGCTCCTCTTACCGATGCTGAATCTTGTGAAATTAATACTGCTTTGTTGAATCTTGTCATGAAAGATCCATTCTTCGGCCTTCCTAGTGAAGATGCCGCTACACATCTTAAATAGCTTCGTTGATTTGTGTGACATGCAAAAGAAAAAAGATGTCGATAATGATATTGTTAAATTGAAGCTATTTCCTTTTTCGCTTAGAGATCGTGCTCAAGCTTGGTTTTCATCTTTGCCTAAAAATAGTATTGATTCATGGAACAAGTGCAAAGATGCTTCTATCTCTAAGTATTTTCCTCCCGCTAAGATCATCTCTCTTAGAAATGATATTATGAATTTTAAGCAACTTGATCATGAACATGTTGCACAAGCTTGGGAGAGAATGAAATTAATGATACGTAATTGCCCTACTCATGGTTTGAATTTGTGGATGATTTTTCAAAAAAATTATGCCGGATTGAATTTTGCTTCTAGAAATCTTTTAGATTCGGCCGCGGGAGGCACTTTTATGGAAATCACTTTAGGAGAAGCTACTAAACTCCTAGATAATATTATGGTTAATTATTCTCAATGGCATACTGAAAGATCTACTAATAAAAAGGTGCATGCGATAGAAGAAATTAATGTTTTGAGTGGAAAGATGGATGAACTTATGAAATTATTTGCTAATAAGAGTGTTTCTTCTGATCCTAATGATGTGCCCTTGTCTACTTTGATTGAGAATAATAATGAATCTATGGATGTGAATTTTGTTGGTAGGAACAATTTTGGTAACAACGCCTATAGAGGAAATTTCAATCCTAGGCCTTATCCTAGTAAACCCTCTAATAATTATGGTAATTCCTACAACAATTCTTATGGAAATTATAATAAGATGCCCTCTGATTTTGAATCTAATATTAAAGAATTTATTTCTTTGCAAAAGAATTTTACTGCTATGATTGAAGAAAAATTGCTTAAGATTGATGATTTGGCTAGGAACGTTGATAGAATTGCTCTTGATGTTGATTATTTGAAACTTAGATCTATTCCACCTAAGCATGATATCAATGAGTCTCTCAAAGCCATGAGAATTTCCATTGACGAGTGCAAAGAAAGAACCGCTAGGATGCGTGCTAAGAAAGATGCCTTTATAAAAGTGTGTTCTTCTAGTTCCTATGAAAATAATGATGAAGATCTAAAAGTTATTGACGTATCCCCTATTAAATCTTTGTTTTGCAATATGAATCTTGATAATGATGGGACTCAATATGATCCACCTTTACCTAGAAGGCGTTCTAAGAATTCGGAATTTGTTGATCTTGATGCTAAATTTGATAAAAGTGGGATTGAAGAAATTAAAACCCTAGATGTTGGTAAACCCACTATTATGGATTTCAAGGAATTTAACTATGAAAATTGCTCTTTGATTGATTGTATTTCCTTGTTGCAATCCGTGCTCAAATCTCCTCACGCTTATAGTCAAAATAAATCGTTTACTAAACATATCGTTGATGCCTTGATGCAATCTTATGAAGAAAAACTTGAATTGGAAGTTTCTATCCCTAGAAAACTTTATGATGAGTGGGAACATACTATTAAAATTAAAATTAAAAATTATGAGTTCTATGCTTTGTGTGATTTGGGTGCTAGTGTCTCTACTATTCCCAAAACTTTGTGTGATTTCCTAGATTTCCGTGATTTTGATGATTGCTCTCTAAACTTGCATCTTGCGGATTCTACTATTAAGAAACCTATGGGAAGAATTAATGATGTTCTTATTGTTGCAAATAGGAATTATGTGCCTGTAGATTTTATCGTTCTTGATATAGATTGCAATCCTTCTTGCCCTATTATTCTCAGTAGACCTTTCCTTAGAACGGTTGGTGCAATTATTGATATGAAGGAAGGGAATATTAGATTCCAATTTCCATTAAAAAGGGCATGGAACACTTTCCTAGAAAAAAAATAAAATTACCATATGAATCTATCATGAGAGCCACTTACGGATTGCCTACCAAAGATGGAAATACCTAGATCTATTCTTGCTTGTTATGCCTAGCTAGGGGCGTTAAACGATAGCGTTTGTTGGGAGGCAACCCAATTTTATTTTTATTCCTTGCTTTTTGCTCCTGTTTAGTAATAACTAAATTATCTAGACTCTATTTTGGTTGCTTTTTGTGTTTAATTAGTGTTTGTGCCAAGTAGAACCGTTGGGAAGACTTGGGGAAAGTCTTGTTGAACTTGCTATAAAAAATAGAAACTTTAGCGCTCACAAGAACTGCTGTCATTTTTATTTGAAGAGTGCTATTTAGTTAATTATTTTTTCACATGATTAACAGATAAATTCCTCACGTCCAGAAATTTATTTTAGAATTTTTGGGGTTCCAGATCTTGCGCTAGCTACAGATTACTACAGACTGTTCTGTTTTTGACAGATTCTGTTTTTCGTGTGTTGTTTGCTTATTTTGATGAATCTATGGCTAGTAAAATAGTTTATAATCCATAGAGAAGTTGTAATACAGTAGGTATAACACCAATATAAATAAATAATGAGTTCATTACAGTACCTTGAAGTGGTCTTTTGTTTTCTTTCGCTAACGGAGCTCACGAGTTTTCTACTTTAAGTTTTGTGTTGTGAAGTTTTCAAGTTTTGGGTAAAGATTTGATGGATTATGGAACAAGAAGTGGCAAGAGCCTAAGCTTGGGGATGCCCATTGCACCCCCAAGATAATATAAGGACACATAAAAGCCAAAGCTTGGGGATGCCCCAGAAGGCATCCCCTCTTTCATCTACTTCTATCGGTAACTTTACTTGGAGCTATATTTTTATTCACCACATGATATGTGTTTTGCTTGGAGCGTCTTTTATGATTTGAGTCTTTGCTTGTTAGTCTACCACAATCATCCTTTCTGTACACACCTTTTGAGAGAGCCATACATGATTTGGAGTTTGATAGAATACTCTATGTGCTTCACTTATATCTTTTGAGCTTTATAGTTTTGCTCTAGTGCTTCACTTATATCTTTTAGAGCACGGTGGTGGATTTGCTTTATAGAAACTATTGATCTCTCATGCTTCACTTAGATCATTTTGAGAGTCTTAATAGCATGGTAATTTTCTTAAAATCCTAATATGCTTGGTATGCAAGATTAATAATAAAACTTTCGTATGAGTGTGTTGAATACTAAGAAAAGTTTGATGCTTGATGATTGTTTTGAGATATGGAGGTAATAATATCAAAGTAATGCTAGTTGAGTAGTTGTGAAATTGAGAAATACTTGTGTTGAAGTTTTCAAGTCCCGTAGCATGCATGTATAGTAAACGGTATGCAACAAATTTGAAACATGAGGTGTTATTTGATTGTCTTCCTTCTGAGTGGCGGTCGGGGACGAGCGATGCTCTTTTCCTACCAATCTATCCCCCTAGGAGCATGCACGTAGTGCCGAGGTTTTTGATGACTTGTAGATTTTTGCAATAAGTATGTGAGTTCTTTATGACTAATGTTGAGTCCATGGATTATACGCACTCTCACCCTTCCATCCTTGCTAGCCTCTTCGGTACCGTGCATTGCCCTTTCTCACATTGAGAGTTGGCGCAAACTTCGCCGGTGCATCCAAACCCCGTGATATGATACGCTCTTTCACACATAAACCTCCTTATATACTCCTCAAAACAGCCACCATACCTACCTATTATGGCATTTCCATATCCATTCCGAGATATATTGCCATGCAACTTTCCATCATTCCGTTCATCATGACACATTCATCATTGTCATATTGCTTAGCATGATCATGTAGTTGACATAGTATTTGTGGCAAAGCCACCGTTCATAATTCTTTCATACATGTCACTCTTGATTCATTGCATATCCCGGTACACCGCCGGAGGCATTCATATAGAGTCATCTTTGTTCTAGTATCGAGTTGTAATCATTGAGTTGTAAATAAATAGAAGTGTGATGATCATCATTATTAGAGCATTGTCCCAAGTGAGGTATAAAAAAAGGAGAAAGGCCATAAAAAGAGAAGGCCCAAAAAAAGAAAGCCCATAAAAAAGAGAAGGCCCAAAAAAATGAGAGAAAAAGAGAGAAGGGACAATGTTACTATCCTTTTACCACACTTGTGCTTCAAAGTAGCACCACGATCTTCATAGTAGAGAGTCTCTCATGTTATCACTTTCATATACTAGTGGGAATTTTTCATTATAGAACTTGGCTTGTATATTCCAACAATGGGCCTCCTCAAGTGCCCTAGGTCTTCATGAGCAAGCAAGTTGGATGCACACCCACTAGTTTCTTTTGTTGAACTTTCATACATTTATAGCTCTAGTGCATCCGTTGCATGGAAATCCCTACTCCTTGCATTAACATCAATCGGTGGGCATCTCCATAGCCCATTGATTAGCCTCGTTGATGTGAGCCTTTCTCCTTTTTTGTCTTCTCCACATAACCCCCCTCATTATATTCTATTCCACCCATAGTGCTATGTCCATGGCTCGCGCTCATATATTGCGTGAAAGTTTATAGGTTTGAGATTACTAAAGTATGAAACAATTGCTTGGCTTGTCATCGGGGTTGTGCATGATGAGAGCATTCTTGTGTGACGAAAATGAAACATGACTAAACTATATGATTTTGTAGGGATGAACTTTCTTTGGCCATGTTATTTTGAGAAGACATAATTGCTTAGTTAGTATGCTTGAAGTATTATCATTTTTATGTCAATATGAACTTTTGTCTTGAATCTTTCGGATCTGAATATTCATACCACAAATTAAGAAGAATTACATTAAAATTATGCCAAGTAGCACTCCGCATCAAAAATTATGTTTTTATCATTTACCTACTCGAGGACGAGCAGGAATTAAGCTTGGGGATGCTTGATACGTCTCCAACGTATCTATAATTTTTGATTGCTCCATGCTATATTATCTACTGTTTTAGACATTATTGGGCTTTATTTTCCACTTCTATATTATTTTTGGGACTAACCTATTAACCGGAGGCCCAGCCCAGAATTGCTGTTTTTTTGCCTGTTTTAGGGTTTCGAAGAAAAGGAATATCAAACGGAGTCCAAATGGAATGAAACCTTCGGAAACGTGATTTTCTCATCAGATAAGATCCAGGAGACTTGGACCCTCCGTCAAGAAAGCCATGAGGTGGTCACGAGGGTGGAGGGCGCCCCCCCCCCCCACCCTAGGGCGCGCCCCCTGCCTCGTGGGCCCCTCGAAGCTCCACCGACGTACTTCTTCCTCCTATATATATCCACGTACCCCCAAACGATCGGGGACGGAGCCAAAAACCTAATTCCACCGCCGCAACTTTCTGTATCCACGAGATCCATCTTGGGGCCTGTTCCGGAGCTCCGTCGGAGGGGGCATCGATCATGAAGGGCTTCTACATCATCATCCAAGCCCCTCCGATGAATTGTGAGTAGTTTACTTCAGACCTATGGGTCCATAGTTAGTAGCTAGATGGCTTCTTCTCTCTTTTTGGATCTCAATACAAAGTTCTCCCCCTCTCTCGTGGAGATCTATTCGATGTAATCTTCTTTTTGCGGTGTGTTTGTTGAGACCGATGAATTGTGGGTTTATGATCAAGTCTATCTATGAATAATATTTGAATCTTCTCTGAATTCTTTTATGTATGATTGGTTATCTTTGCAAGTCTCTTCGAATTATCAGTTTGGTTTGGTCTACTAGATTGGTTGTTCTTGCCATGGGAGAAGTGCTTAGCTTTGGGTTCGATCTTGTTGCGTCCTTTCCCAGTGACAGAAGGGGCAGCAAGGCACGTATTGTATCGTTGCCATCGAGGATAACAAGATGGGGTTTTTATCATATTGCATGAAACTAGCCCTCTACATCATGTCATCTTGCTTAAGGCGTTACTCTGTTTTTAACTTAATACTCTAGATGCATGCTGGATAGCGGTCGATGTGTGGAGTAATAGTAGTAGATGCAGGCAGGAGTCGGTCTACTTGTCTCGGACGTGATGCCTATATACATGATCATACCTAGATATTCTCATAACTATGCTCAATTCTGTCAATTTCTCATCAGTAATTTGTTCACCCACCGTAGAATACTTATGCTCTTGAGAGAAGCCACTAGTGAAACCTATGGCCCCCGGGTCTCTTTCTCATCATATCAATCTCCATCACTTTATTATTGATTTGCTTTTACTTTTTACTTTGCATCTCTATACCAAAAATACCAAAAAATATTATTTATCATCTCTATCAGATCTCACTTTCGTAAGTGACCGTGAAGGGATTGACAACCCCTAAGCGTGTTGGTTGCGTTGAGCTATTGTTTTTGTGTAGGTACGAGGGACTCGAGTGTAGCCTCCTACTGGATTGATACCTTGGTTCTCAAGAACTGAGGGAAATACTCACGCTACTTTGCTGCATCATCCCTTCCTCTTCAGGGAAATCCAACGCAGTGCTCAAGAGGTAGCAGGGCTCTCCTGCACCGTCCCTCTCACTGCCTCGCCCACCTCCAGCCGCGGGCGATGTAGCCCACGGAGCGCCTCCTCCACCTCCGCCTCAAGCTGGAGCTCTTGCACCGAGATGCGCGGCCCCACGGCGTGACCCGCCACGTCGGGTTCCCGCGCACGAAGAAGGAAGCTGCCAGGAGGTCCCTCGGCCGCAAGAAAACGCTCCTGCACTCCCCGCACCACCACGTCAAGACCGTGCGCTGTGTGTGGTGGCGGCGTGCGGGTACCAAGACCAGGCTCCACCACCACGACGAGCTCCGTTGGCTACTGTAGGCCGCCGTGCCTTCACTCCCGAGCTGTGCAGTATCGTCTGGCCTGGCAATTTCAAGCCAGACCTACCTCCGCACTACGACGGCACCCCCGGCCCCGTGGAGTTCTTGTAGCTCTATGAGCTGAGCATCGAGGCAGCCAACGGAGACGAGAAGGTCATGGCGAACTGGTTTCCCATGGCCCTCAAGGATGGCGTGCGCTCATGGCTCCTGAACATGCCCGCGGGATCGATCTCCTCCTGGGGCGAGATGCGCGAGCGTTTCATCGCCAACTTCTAGGGCACTCGTGACCGCTCGCCTGCTGCTAGCGACCTGTGGCGCATCAAGCAACAACCAGGGGAGACCTTGCAGAAGTATGTCCAGTGTTTCAACAGCGTCTGCCTCAAGATTCCCAAGGTGATGAATGAGGCCATCATTTCCGCGTTCTCCGACAGCGTCCGTGACGTCAAGATGAAGGAGGAGCTCGCCATGCACGAGGACATGTGCATGGCCCCTGGAGATGTTCAACATGGCAACCAAGTGCGCAAGGGCTGAGGAAGGGTGCCTCTCCCTCCTCGAGCTCCCAACTGCTGACCAGGAGGACAAGAAGGCCAAGATCAAAGATGTGAAGCGCAAGGGGGCTGATGTGCTCGCGGCAGAGCCGGAGATGAAGCGCGGCCGCGACCACCCTAAGTCGTCCAAGGCCAACCGTTCATTCTGCGCCTTCCACAATGTCCACAGCCACAACACCAGTGATTGTTAGGACCTCAGGGCCATCCGTGATGGGCGCTTCGGTCGACACCCCGAGCGTAGCGACCGGGCTGCGTCCGAGGAGGAGGACGAAGTGGAGGGCGCCGGGACGAGCATGGCCCTCGCCAGGAGTGGCACGATCAGCCTCGTGAGGACTGCTGGTGAGACCCGCCTCGCGAGGGCGCCTAGAGAGATCAGCCTCGTGAGGATCGTCCTTAGGGAAACGCAGGCCTCCCTCCGCTGCCACCACCACCAAGGAGAAACGACGACCACCATCAGGACGAGGGGGCTGGGGGCTTCCAGGAACCACGTGTCGTCGCTTGTATCTTGGGTGGTGCTCAAGCCCCAGCCTCTTAGTGTGTCTTCAAGCAGTTTGCCTGTGAGGTGAATGCGGCCCTTCCTAGGCTCGAGGCCACGCGCCCGCTCGGTGGTCCAAGTGCATCATCACCTTCAGCTCGGCGGATCAGCTCAAGTGCGCAGCGACGGCCAGCGCCCTCCCAATGCTCTGCTCACCCGTCATCAGCAACGTTCAGGTCACCAAGACCCTCATCGACGGTGGCGCAGGGCTCAGTGTCCTATCCGTCGAGACGTTCGACAGCCTTCAGGTGCCATACGATCAGCTATAGCCTACCAAGCCCTTCTTAGGAGTGACAGACGGCTCCACCACCCTGATAGGGCAGGTCCGCCTCCCTATCACCTTCGGCCGGCGCGACAATGACTGCACCGAGCTCATCGACTTCGACGTTGCCCACATTCGCCTGTCGTACAACGCTATCCTTGGATATCCAGCTCGGGCCAAGTTTATGGAAGTGACCCACCACGGCTACAATGTCCTCAAAATGCCAGGGAGTGGCGGCTGAGGGAGTCCTGGACTAAGGGGTCCTCGGGCGTCCGGCCTGTTAGCCATGGGCCGGACTGTTGGGCTATGAAGATACGAAGACTGAAGACTCTACCCGTCCCGGATGGGACTCTCCTTGGAGTGGAAGGCAAGCTTGGCTACCCAATATGAAGATTCATTTCTCTGTAACTGACCTTGTACAACCCTAGTCCCCTCCGGTGTCTATATAAACTAGAGGGCTTAGTCCGGATAGAGGGACAATCATAATCATAGTCATACAGGCTAGACTTCTAGGGTTTAGCCATTACGATCTCGTGGTAGATCAACTCTTGTAATACTCATATTCATCAAGATCAATCAAGAAAGAATTAGGGTATTACCTCCATAGAGACGGCCCGAACCTGGATAAACATTGTGTCCCTTGTCTCCTGTTACCATTGACCTTAGACGCACAGTTCGGGACCCCCTACCCGAGATCCGCCGGTTTTGACACGGACATTGGTGCTTTCATTGAGAGTTCCATTGTGCCGTCGTCAAAAGGATTGATGGATCGCCTTGTCGTCAAGGAAAATATCACCTCCGGAGGAGCCCTGGCCTCAGGCCAAACCCTTCGGTTGGGCAGCTTCATCAGGACCACCCGTTCGGCCCTTGAGCCAATGATGACCTCTCGAATCATCGAAAATCGTCTCTATGTTGATTCTGAATACGCCAAACGGATGGATCCGACGGAGTTATCATCCTTAAACGAACTCCTACATCGCATTGCCGCCTTGGGGTCGCTACAGACTACGATCGGATTGGGCTTAAACCCGACCAGAGAGAAATTAAAACTATGCTGATCAATCATCAGATAGCGGTAGTCGAGGAGCAAGGTAAATCTTCCTCTATACTGAGGACGAACTATGTTCAGATCTCCAATCTCAAACAGTCGGACACCTACTGGCAAAAAGACACGCCTCATCCTCCGAACATAGAATCGGACGATAAGCTGAAAAAATCAGTTGATATCTCGGAGCCCGAATTGCTAAGTCCGGGGGATCTTCAGACTTCGTATCCAAAATTACGTCAGGGTTCGGATTTAAATCCACCCACCCACCCAGACATAAGCGCTCACTTGAGCATACAACAGTAGTCTCAGGAAACTGTCCACCACTTCTGGGCCAGATTCCTCCTTGTCAAAAACAAGATCAAGGATTGTCGTGACGACGAAGCGATCTTAGCATTTCGCAACAATTGCATGGATGAGGGAATCATCAACGCCATCAACCGCCATCACATATTACACTTCGCTGACTTGGCAGCTATAGTACAGAAGTATATCACAATGGAAAGCGCCTAGAAAACTCGGGCAGCCCATTGGGAACCATCGGTCCCCACTCAACCCCTCGCTCAGGCGAAAAGGGCACACCCTCATGGCACGCCTGGACCAATAGTAAAGAAATATAAGACCGTTATGGGGCGTGGAACCGTTCTGGAAGGATGGCTCGATGGGCCATGCAAAATACACACAACACCGGATAACATACCAACCCATGGCCTTAGAGCATGTTGGATACTCTGGCAAGTGGCCAAGAGCGGTGAGGATATCATCACCAGGAATACCCCAGAACAACACCCCCCAAAAGATGACGACCTCAAAGTATTGATGGTCTTCGAGACATTCGCCTAAACAATAGGCGCAAAAGGGCACTCTATGAACTCGCCGAAGAATGCCAAATCGCAACAATAAACCCTTGGAACGACACGGCTATAACCTTTAATGCCAGTGATGAGCCAAAATACAGGACAGTTCGAGCACCAGCCGCCTTGGTCCTCAGCCCAATCGTGGATGGCTTTCGGCTCACCAAGGTTCTCATGGACGGCGGCAGTGGACTAAACCTCATCTATGAGGATACACTACAAAAAATGGAAATAGACAGGAGCCACATCAAGCAAAGCAACACGACCTTCCGAAGAATCATTCCCAGTCGGGAGGCACGCTGTGCGGGAAAAATCACGCTTGATGTGGTATTCGGCATGCCAGAGAATTATCAGTCCGAAGAGATAAACTTCCAAGTGGCCCCTTTCAACAGTGGATATCACGCCCTCTTAGGGCGAGATGCATTTACACGCTTCCAAGCCGTACCTCATTACAGATACATGAAGCTTAAGATGCCCGGGCCCAATGGCATAATCACTCTCACTAGTGATCCGGACATAACACTTTGCGTCAAAAATAAAACCGCATCTCTGGCCCTCGAGGCATTATCTGAAGCCCTCGCGGCCGAAGAATTAACCGCACTGCGCTCCACGGTGGACAAGGACGATGTGATCCTAGACAAACGACCCAAATCCACCTCCTTCAAACCGGCAAAAGAAATAGTCAAATTCCAAGTCCATCCAACGTACCCCGCGAAGACAACATCTATTGGAGCACAACTTGCCCCAACGGTTGACGCCGCGATACGAGAGTTCCTGCGCGAGAATTGGGATATATTCGCCTGGCACCCTTCTAATATGCCAGTAATCCCACGCGAGTTGGCTGAACATAGCCTCAATATATTGAAGGGATATAAACCGGTTAAGCAAACACTGCAGCGCTTTTCCGAACCCAAACGTCAAGCTATGGGGGAGGAGGTAGCCAAACTAATCGAGGCCGGATTCATTAGATAAATAAATCATCCGTACTGGCTGGCAAACCTGGTGTTGGTGCCAAAGAAAGACAAATGCGGGCGCCTGTGCGTCGATTTCAAAGACCTCAATAAGGCATGCCCCAAAGATCCCTTCCCCCTCCCCCGCATCGACCAGATCATTGATGCTACTGCAGGACACGACTCATTGTGCTTCCTCGACGCATATTCCAGATACCATCAAATTAAAATGAAGGAGTCCGATCAAGCCGCAACGGCATTCATTACCCCACATGGGCCATTCTGCTTCAACACCATGCCCTTCGGACTCAAAAATGCCGGCACCACCTACCAACGCATGATTCAAACATGCCTGGAGAAACAGATCGGCAAAACAGTCGAAGCATATGTGGATGACGTCGTCATCAAAACTGGGCACGTTGAAACACTCATAGACGATTTACGTCTCACATTCGACAGCCTCCGTGCATATGACATCAAGCTCAATTCGGAAAAGTGCGTTTTCGGTGACCTCGCAGGAAAACTGCTGGGCTTCATTGTTTCCAATAGAGGAATTGAAGCAAATCCAGCCAAAATCTGAGCTTTTCACAATTGGCTACGCCAAGGGATCTTAAACAAGTCCAAAAACTCGCCGGTTGCGTGGCAGCTTTAAACCGCTTTAACTCCAGATTGAGAGAGAAAGCATTTCCACTCTATCGCCTTCTGCGGCGCACCGATCACTTTCAATGGACGTATGCGGCAAAGGCCGGACTGGAAGAAATAAAAACACTTCTAGCAATCAACCCAATCCTGGTCGCGCCTAACATTGGTGAACCTATGTTATTATACATATCGTCAACACACTAGGTAGTGAGCGCCGTGCTCGTCGTTGAGAGAGAGTAGGACGGACACAAATTTCCGCTTCAGAAGCCGGTATACTATGTATCCATTGTCCTCATACCATGCAAATCTCGGTACCCTCATTATCAAAAGATAGCATATGCGG
Source organism: Triticum urartu (assembly GCF_003073215.2). NCBI lineage: Eukaryota > Viridiplantae > Streptophyta > Magnoliopsida > Poales > Poaceae > Triticum > Triticum urartu. Next base: position 146,366,008 of record NC_053022.1, read on the forward strand.
TCTTCATGGCATCCCGAAAGCTAGGACACTACTTCCAGGAGTGTTCGATCACGGTGTCCTCTGAAGTACCACTCAACGACATAATAAACAATCGCGATGCCACGGGCTGGATTGCCAAATGGGCCATTGAGCTCCTTCCATTTGACATAACATATAAACCGTGTCGAGCCATTAAATCCCAAGTACTGTATGATTTCGTCGCCGAATGGACCGAGGCCGAACTCCCTAAAGAGTACGACACATATTCCAACTGGGTTATGTATTTGATGGCTCCAAAATGCTGGCAGGGCTAGGAGCGGGTGCCGTTTTAACGTCCCCCGCTAGAGACATCGTCCAATACGTACTCCAAATATTATATACGGACTCCAACAACGCAGTCGAATATGAGGCCTTATTGCATGGTCTTCGGATGGCCGTCTCCATGGGCATACAACACGTGGAAGTGCGCGGGGACTCAAACCTCGCAATATCTCAAATAAATGGAGACTTCGATGCCAAAGATCTGATGATGGCGGCGTATCACAATGCCGTCCTAAAAATGTCGGCCTGGTTTGAGGGGCTCGAGTTTCATCACATGGCCCGAGAAAGTAATCAATCGGCGGACGTCCTTGCTCGCATCGGCGCCAAGCGCGACCCCATCCCACCTAACATCTTTCTAGAAAAGCTTTTTAAGCCATTCGTGGTGTGGCAAGGGGAGAGCGGCAGCACCAGTCTGAATCCGAACACAACCCTAGATTCCGGACAGACCGATATCATCGAGGGCTCAGCCACTGAAATAACACCATCGGCCCATCTCATTATGGCAATCATCACCCTATGGACCAAACCCTTCTTGGCCTACCTCAACAGGAAGGAACTCCCCGAGGATCAGACCGAGGCCCACCGCATTGTCCGGTGTTCGAAGGCCTACAAGGTTCATGAAGGAGAACTCTACAAGAAAAGTGCTACCGGAGTCCTTCAAAGATGTATCTCCGAGGAACAGGGGCGGCAACTCCTGGCTGAAATTCATGCCGGTCTTGGCAGGCACCACGCCTCGGCTCGGTCCCTTGTTAGCAAGGCCTTCTGTACAGGTTTTTATTGGCCGACGGCCCGAGCAGATGCACAGGACCTTGTCCAACATTGCGTCGGATGCCAACTCTTCACCAACCAAAGCCATATGCCGCCCACCGCCTTACAAACAATCCCCATCACTTGGCCTTTCGCGGTCTGGGGGCTCGATATGGTCGGACCCCTTAAAGGAGGAAGCCATAAGAAAAAGTATTTGCTGGTCATGGTGGATAAATATACCAAGTGGATAGAGGCCAAACCAGTTAAAACGGCCAAGTCCGTGCCGGTGATAGAATTTATATCCAGTGTTGTACACCATTATGGTGTCCCACACAGCATCATCACCGATAACGGCTCCAATTTCACAGCCGATGAGGTGAAAACCTGGTGCGCTAATCTGGGCATCAAACTCAATTGCGCCTCTGTCTATCATCCACAAATAAACGGTCAAGTTGAACGAGCTAATGGCCTTATTATGAGCGGCATCAAGCCTAGACTAGTGCGGTCTTTGAAAGAATCAGACAAGCACAGGGTTGAGGAACTCGACTCCGTACTCTGGGGGCTGCGGACCATGCCCAATCGTACTACCGTATATACACCTTACTTCATGGTGTACGGTGCAAAGGCAGTGTTACCCTGCGACATTATTCATGACTCACCTCGAGTGTGCATGTACGAAGAGAGAGAGACCGAGCTTGATTGGCAGGACAGCTTAGATGCCCTGGAGGAAGAGCATGATGTCGTAGAAGCCCGTTCCGGATTTTATCAACAGCAGGCTCGCGGGTATCAAAGCAGAGAAGTGTGGACCAAGACTTATAATGTTGGCGAACTCGTTCTACGCCTGCTAGAAAAGAAAAAGGACAAACTCAAGCCCAAGTGGTAGGGTCCCTTCATCATTGACGAAGCTCTCACCGGAGGAGCGTACCGCCTGCGTGATGCGTCAGACAATCGCCTAGAGCCGAACCCTTGGAACGCGGCCAGACTCCGACGATTTTATGCCTAGCGCCGAACACTATGTTCGTCTCCTTCCTCCTGTTGTTTCCATTATTTTTTCTCTCTTTTCGTTTTTTCTCTTTAGCTTTACAGTTTTCGTGCGGCTAAACCGTGCACCCCTGACGCATACATCTTCAAATATGTACGTCCATTATACCTGGGGGGCTTCTTGGACAGAAGCTTGCTATTATTATCTTGCGAGCATTAAGCTCATCACATATGCGTCTTTTTTCCCATATGTACCTTTTCTTCGCCATTATATGCATCGATATGACTTAAGTTTTGGCCAAGCTGGGTTGCCTGGCTCCTGTGCTTACGACCTATGTTCCCGTTAATTCAGCTAGGGCATAAAGGGATCACCTCTGCGATTGTTACTGTCGGGTCAACCGGACGTGTACCTCAGACTGGGTGAAGCCGAAAGCTAGCGTTCTTAAGGGAATATTCAGTCAGTGAATTAAAGATGTTTCTGCATTCACTCCATCGTGAACCCCCAGAAGTTACTTATACTGCGATTTTTTCAAATCACAGTTCGGACATGCACATGAAACGCATGCACACCCAGGGAAAGGAACCCTTAATGGAACTATTCTCTCTGGAAGTTGTTTATTACATAATGTAATATAACATAACTAGCCGGATACAACTTGTCTGTTCAAGCAACTATGACCCCTACACCTGGTTTCCAGGCATACCCCGGTCTGTTTTCCCACTCAGGTATTCGGAAACACTCCGCACCTTCGGGTCCAGAGGTCGAAGCGAAAAGGTCTGCCATGACAATTGTTTTACAATTCAGCTAGAGTTACACACGTCAAGAAAGGTACATGGTCATTTGGACTCAAAATTTTCCTCCTCTATACCGTCCAGCAGGCTGTCTAGCTTACAATCCTGCTGGGAATACTTGGCGGCTATTTCTACTTGGTCATATACCAAATTAACCAGAACTTCTTTTCCATCTGACCCTAGAGGTCCGACCCGAGCCATATGATTCGGATTAAGCTTGGTATACCGTGTCTTCACCATGGCCCAGGCTTCTTGTGCACCTTCCCGGCAAGCCGATATTTTCCACAATCAAAAGCGCCGCCGCACCCCCTTGAACAGTTGTATAAGCTCCCCCATCTTTCCTGGAGGGGAGGCGGATGGCCATAAGGCCTTGGCAACACTTCGCATCGCCTACCGAGCCTGCTCGTGCACTAGTGACAGCTCTTGTAGCAGGTTGCCCGGGAATCTGGACATCTCCTCTTTGGGACGACCGGTCAGCATACCTGCAGACATAACCCTGTCAGTCTCCTCCACCTCTGAGTTATTCGAAGGTAAGTTCAACCACATACCGAATATGCCGCCTCGCAGCCTTTTATTCTCCTTTATGGAGTCAGCTAGCTGGGCACGTACATCTTTCAGATCCTCGCCCAATCGGGTATTCGAATCCTGGAGCTTGTTCTTCTCCAGCACGACTTTTGTGAGCACATGCTCGCCCGTGGCTACCAGTTTCTTGGCTTCTCATTCTCCACTTTGGGTAGCTTTCAGTTGTTCTTGCAGTTGACCTAGTGATCCTAATAAGAGGTGAGCAACCATGTTAGCATTATTGGTATACCATTATGTTTTCTCGATGGAGGGAAACATTACCAGGAGATGCCTTCTTGGATTTCTCCAGTTCGGCACGGGCAGCAGTTAGCTGCGTCTGACACTTTTCTAGCTCCTGGGCTAGCAGGTCATTCTTCTCCATAAGAACCAGGTTATATAACGATACTTAAATCAGTTGTACCAACTGCTTCAAGTCTCGGGGGCTACTGGCATATGGTTATCATATTCGGACAAAGTAAACTTACCAGCACGTCTTTTAAATGCTGCTTTCTGGCTCTGTTAAGCCCATCTCGAGCAGCTCGGATGTATGCATCACCCGAGCTGAAGGCGTTAAAAGCCTCTTCTGAAAAGTCGGGGTCTTGTAAAACGGCCCTTCGGCGCCGATGATTCATGGCGCTCTCCACTTCCGAGTTAGTGACGGATACATCATCCGAATACTCGGCTGGAAGACAGTCCGGCGTTACCCCCGTATCAGCCCCCGTCTTTACGGCAGGATCTGGATCCTGGTTGTGGGAAGTATGACCGGCCGGACCCCCGGATATAGTCCGGCACACCTTTTTCCTGATACAGGATAAACAGAAAGGTCACAATTGGATGTGACTGCCAAGGTGCATATGTGCAAATCCATACCTCTTTGATGAAGGCTCGGCCGTATCTTCGTTTGCCTTCCTCTTCGAAGGCTTGCCTGGCGTGGGGGACGCTCTCTTCGGAGATGCCCTTGGGGCAACATGGCGCGCCGAATGCCTCCCCTTTTGAGCACAGGACAGTGCGGTGGGTGAGGCAGAATGAGAGAACTCTTTCGGATAAGATGTCTCATGATTACTTACGTGTGAAGCAGGAAGAAGGCCGGGATAATCGGCGGTGATAGCCACCTCCGTGTCGTCATAGCTCTCCTGGTAAAACACCCTGTCCTCGAGCACCACGAATATATCCGAGTCCTCCTCGAATCCGGGATCAAGGTCCCGATTGTGGCCCTCGGGCTATGGGGCAGGGCTGTGAAGCCCTTCAGAAATCTTTCGCCAGTGCTGTTATAAATGGATGGGTTAATACTCATTGAAAGTAGCTCGAGGAGCAGAGGAGTTGGGACTTACCTAGCTAGGTGGACTATACATGGAAAATCCATCTCTGTGCTTGATACGTAGAAATTCCTCTTCCTCCCCTTTGAACAGTTTGGCCAATATTTTGGCCAGAGCGGCGGTGGTGTCCAGACCCTTCTGGCCACAGCGGGAGGCGTCATCTTCCCCGTTGTAGTGCCACATGGGGATACTTCTGTACTAGAGTGGTTAAACCCCCGGTACTATGGAAGTCGCCACTACTTCAACTATTGATAATCCGGACTGAGCAAGTGACCTTATCTTGCTCATGAGTTGACGAATTTCCGCACTATCTTCCTCCTCGAGGCTCCGAGGGCGCCAGCTATGGCACTTCTTCAAAGGAGCTCTTGTGAATTCGGGAAGCCCTCTCCGAACTGGGTCCAGAAGTGCAACATCCTCAATATAGAACCATTCGGAGGTTCACTCTTCGGGTGCCTTCATTGGTGTGCCGGACAGGTATCCGGTCTCGGCGATGCGCCATATTTCGGCTCCGCCCACTTCAAATATTGACCCCTCGTGGTTGCGCGGGACAAGACAGAATAGTTTTCTCCACAATTCGAAATGGGCCTCACAACCCAGGAATAGCTCACAAAGAGCGACATAACCCGCGATATGCACGAGGGAGGCAGGAGTAAAGTTGTGCAGTTGGAGGCCATAATACTCCAGAAGCCCTCGGAGGAATGGATGAATTGGAAATCCGATGCCTCTTAGCAGATAAGGGACGAAGCATACTCGTTCCCCCTGGATGGATTGGGGAAATTTTCAGCCTGAGCCCCGCCATTGAAGGAGGTCAATCCTGCTCGAACAGGGACTAGATCTGCGGGGGGGGAGAAATCCCTGAGTTTGCAGCTTCACCAGCTGACTGTGGGATACGGAGCACCTCTCCCATTCAGCTTTTTCAGGGATGCAGGGGTGGGATGAGGAGCTAGGAGCGTCGTCCATGTTGGAATGGATTTTCCTAGCATGCTCAGAGGATTTTTCCGTGTGCTACTGAATGGATCTGAGATTCAACCTCTTTGAATAGATGCTCCTCCTTAATGGCCGGGTGTTATGTGTAAAATCACCCTGACCTCTCGCCTTCACTCAACAAGTGGAAACTGAAGTTGTTGATACACAGAAACCGAGGGGTTCGACATTAAATGGAAGGCCGAATACATCACTCTGAAGTCATCGGAGGAAGAACCCGCCTTGCAATGCCGAAGACAATCTGCATGCCGGACACCTCGTCATTGAACTCTGGTTTGGGGGCAATTGAGGGAGTCCTGGACTAAGGGCTCCTCAGGCATCTGGCTTGTTAGCCATGGGTCGGACTATTGGGCTGTGAAGATACGAAGACCGAAGACTCTACTCGTGTCCGGATGGGACTCTCCTTAGCGTGGAAGACAAGCTTGGCGACCCAATATGAAGATTCCTTTCTCTGTAACCGACCTTGTACAACCCTAGTCCCCTCCGGTGTCTATATAAACCGGAGGGCTTAGTCCGGATAAAGGGACAATCATAATCATAGTCATACAGGCTAGACTTCTAGGGTTTAGCCGTTACGATCTCGTGGTAGATCAACTCTTGTAATACTCATATTCATCAAGATCAATCAAGCAGGAAGTAGGGTATTACCTCCATAGAGAGGGCCCGAACCTGGGTAAACATTGTGTCCCCTGTCTCCTGTTACCATCGACCTTAGACGCACAGTTGGGGACCCCCTACCTGATATCTGCCAGCTTTGACACCGACAGCGGCGTCATCTCGGTCGCCTGCGAGGAAAGAGATGCGGTGTGCTCCCTCGAGCGCGCTTACCAGGCTGCGGCGGACGAAGACCCTGACAACAAAGGCACCCTGCACCCTCCTGAGGCCAACCCCAAGAAGAAGAAGCAGCTACTCTGCCAAGTACCTCAGGAGGGCGGGGTCTCCCGCACCACCACCTCAGGACCTGTGCCCGCAGATGGGGCGCCTCCTTCCCTCGCATAGGAAGGCGTGCTCGGCGCCCTCCTTAGGCTGGGCTCGAGGGCTCTCTTTTGGAGGGCCTCTGACCTAGCCAACGTCACGAGGGAGGTGCTTGGGAACCACGTGGAGGCATGCTTCGCTGCACGTTTCCCTCTAGAGGGTACAAGGCGCGGAGAGCCCTATGCTCAGGAGTTCATCACCAAGGCGATCCAGGAGCTTCAAGAGGCAAGGACCATACGCGGCGACCGCCACTCACCACCCGGCGCAGCCCCCCATCCTGGCAAGGACGGCGAGCTGCGCGTCTGCGTTGACATTCCAGGACTCAATAGAGCCGCATCTCAGGGATGTTTCTGGCCTTCACGCGTCGGACGGTGCGAGGGTCCACCTCACAGCTAAGTTCACATCCCGTTTGGCTTGCCAAACGCGGCTGTCACCTTCCAGCGCCACCTACAGAGCATTCTGGTGGCTCAGGAGGCCAGGCATCACGCTGTCCTGGAGGAGATCGCGACGGTTCTTCAGGAGCCACCTGGGCCTATGGAGCTCCCTGAGGCTCAGGACCCTGGCGGCTCGTGAGGAGCAACCTCTTCGGCACATGTCTTCAGCTGCCTTGACACCACTCTGGCACGGTATCAGGTGACTCTTTCTAGTTCATTCAGTTGGGGACGCTCCTCGGGCAGCATTATCCCCAAGCCGCACGGGTCTGCCCCCGCGACGTGTATCCTTTTGCATCTTTAGATTACTCTGTTGAGAGCGCCTCTCGGGCTACATCATTCCTAGGTCGCTCAGGTCCGTCCCAGTGGCATGCATCGTTCTTGCATCTAGCTAAGCTAACCTGCTCCATTGCTTGAGTCATTCCATGACTGTCACCTGCTTGTCCGGTACTTCGATGCCTCACTCGCAACCACCCTCGCTACCACGGGAGCCCCACGCCGGTTGTCTTTCTTCTGGATTCTTCGCATAGTAGGCTAGGCACGGCGTCTGTGCTCGGGTCCGTCCCTGCAGCATCGATAAACCCAACGACTAAGCTCTGCTTGGCGGGCTGGCCCCGTTCACGTCACCTCCTGGGATCGTTGGTGTCTATCCTTCTCATGTGATCACCTCAGGGGATTCGTCCAGCGCAGGTTGCCTAACCATCTCGCAGGACCATCAAAGCTACCAAGACTAGGAGCAACCTGCCTTGAGGTAGGGCCTCGTGAGTCTCGTGCTGGCTCACGAGTGCTCATACACACCTCGTCTAGCCCTGCCGTGCAAGCCATGTGTCAGGGCGAGGCTGTACACGCCCCGTGGCTCCACTCAGAGGGAACCCTCACCCATGCGCCAGTGGAAGCACCATGCTCCGCGCTGGCAGTCGACACAGTCGAGGAGCGGCTATGCCCGTGCAAGAGCAGAAGCGCTATGCTCCGCGCTGGTGATAAACAACTAAGGGCGGCCCCTTGGCCACATCAACCTCAGGGAGCCACCCGGCTCAGTGTCCAGCCTCGTCGCAACGCTTTCCCTCGGGAGAGTTGTGCGAGGGGGCTGGGCACGGGGGCTACGCTCAGGTCACGCCTAGTGTTCGCCGCCCTGCCAGGTCCCTCGGACCTGGTCGTCGCACCCCCCCCAAGCGGGACCTCAGCAAGGACAGGTATGAAGTTCCATTTGCGCGTCAAGGGGGACTCATGAGCATCGTGACTCGGGAGCCTAACTGGCCACATAGCCCCTCACCCCTTGGTCCCGTCCTGGTGATCCGGACGGTCCAACGGCGGCTGAGGTATGTGCGGGGACGGGCCCTGCCGACGTAGAACCCTAAGGCCTATTTCTGCATCTCCTTCCCGCAGGCCGTTTGCGCGTCAAGGGGAACTCCTAAGCATCGCGACTCAGGAGCCTAACTGGCCATGTAGCCCCTCACCCCTTGGTTCCGTCCTGGTGATCTGGATGGCCCAACGGCGGCTGAGGTATGCGCGGGGTCGGGCCCTGCCGACATTGAACATCAAGCAAACGGGAAGGAAATCGCGGAACCTAAATAATTTATTACGCAGCATAATGTTCCTTAAACACCAAATAGAAGTTTTGACGCCGCCACGAGGCACGTCTCATGTCGCTGGAAAGTTCGCAGGAAAGTAAAACGAGAAGGAGCGCCATTCTTCACCAGCAAGCCTTTCCTTCAGCCTTGGGCGCCGTCATCAGGGAGCGCCTTCCCATCGGCAGCGTCGCCGTCGGCTGTGTCGTTGGCCTTGGTCGCAGGGTCGGCGACACGAGCGGTTGGAGGTGCAGGGTCGACAGCGAGGAACTTCTTCAACAGGGCCTCCACCTGGCCCTTCACGGTTGTGGCAGCAGCTGTGCAGCGCTCCTCCTCCATGGGCTCGAGCAGATCGCCGAGATCAGTGGCGGAGTTGCGAAGATGGAGATGGCTGAAGACGCGCGTCAGAGCTGAAGAAGAAAGCGCGCGGGCTTCCCCCTCCACCATGGGGTCGATCCCGTCGATGACACCCTCAAGCGCCACGACAAGATGAGGGAGCAGCTGGGCTGGGCCTTCGTCGTCGGTCACCAGCAGCTTCTCCAAGCCCTTCTCGTAGAGTGCCCGCAGCGCCTCGCGGGATCTCTCCTCAAGAGACTTGAAGGCCACGCGATCCTCAGCCAATACCTTCGCCTTAGCTTCTAGTTGGGTCTTCTCCGCCTCCACCCTCTTCTCTAGCTCCTCCAGGCGGCCTGCGCCCTAGCCAACTGCTCCAACTCGGCGTCATGACCGGTGACGGCGTCTTCTCGGGCCTTCATCTCCTCCTCCACCTCCTCCTTGCGACTGCGGGCCTCTACCACGCGTTCGTTGTGCATGGTCTCCAACTCGGTCTCCATCGACCGGCAACGCTCCTTGGCGGCTTCGGCATCCTTCAGTGCCGCCTCGCGGGCCGCCGCGGCCTAGTTGACAGCCTTCTTACCCTCCTCGAAAGCTGCCATGGCCTGACCCCAGGCCGCCCTCATCAACGCGTCGGATCGCAGCCACCCCGAGATCAACTCCAGGCGCCCTGGTGCCAGACGACGGCTAGGACCTTGGAGGTCGTCCCGGAGCTGGGCCAACATGGAAAGAGCCTCCCCCAGCACATCAGGTGCATCAGAAGAATCATGGATCAGCGTCATAACGGGAGGAGGAGGAGGCAGCGTTACCGCCGTGGCTTGCGCGCTGGCAGCAGCCGAATAAGGAACCAGGGGCTCCTGAGCCATTGAAACATCGGTGGGCAAGCTGGGGGTAGGTGCCTCAAGAGCCGGCTTGGCGGTGGAGATCGCCTTCTCCTAAGGCCGGTCCACCGGGCCTCGTAGGGAGAACCAAGCTGGAGAAGCATGGGCGCCGTCGCCACCCTTCCGCGCAGGAGGAGGCGTGGCCATGGGAGGCTGCTGGGTCACAGAAGGCGTGGGCGCCCCTTCTTCTCCTTGTTCGCCGCCGACGTTGGCCTCGGCCGATCAACACACCACACTTGTGCTTCAAAGTAGCACCACGATATTCATGATAGAAATTCTCTTATGCTGTCACTTTCATATACTAGTGGGAATTTTACAATATAGAACTTGGCTTGTATATTCCAATGATGGGCTTCCTCAAAATGCCTCAGGTCTTCGTGAGCAAGCAAGTTGGATGCACACCCACTTAGTTCTTTTGTTGAGCTTTCATACACGTATAGCTCTAGTGCATCTGTTGCATGGCAATCCCTACACACTCACATTAATATTTATTGATGGGCATCTCCATAGCCCATTGATACGCCTAGTTGATGTGAGACTATCTTCTCCTTTTTTTCTTCTCCACAACCACCGTTCTATTCCACCTATAGTGCTATGTCCATGGCTCACGCTCATATATTGCGTGAAGATTGAAAAAGTATGAGAACATCAAAAGTATGAAACAATTTCTTGGCTTGTCATCGGGGTTGTGCATGATTTAAATATTTTGTGTGGTGAAGATGGAGCATAGCCAGACTATATGATTTTGTAGGGATAACTTTCTTTGGCCATGTTATTTCTAGAAGACATGATTGCTCTATTAGTACGCTTGAAGTATTATTATTTTTTTGTCAATATTAAACTTTTGTCTTGAATCTTTCGAATCTGAACATTCATGCCACAATAAAGAAAATTACATTGAGAATTATGCTAGGTAGCAATCCACATCAAAAATTCTGTTTTTATCATTTACCTACTCAAGGACGAGTAGGAATTAAGCTTGGGGATGCTTGATACATCTCCAACGTATCTATAATTTTTTATTGTTCCATGATATTATATTATCTGTTTTGGATGTTTAATGGGCTTTAGTTTACATTTTTATATTATTTTTGGGACTAACCTACTAACCAAAGGTCCAGTGCAAATTGTTGTTTTTTGCATATTTCAGTGTTTCCCCAGAAAAGGAATATCAAACGGAATGAAACATTCGGGAGAGTTATTTTTGGAACAAACGTGATCCAGGAGACTTGGAGTGGCCGTCAAGAAAGAAGCGAGGAGGCCACGAGGTAGGGGGCGCGCCCCCCACCCTCGTGGGCCCCTCGCAGCTCCACCGACGTACTTCTTCCTCCTATATATACCCATATACCGCGAAAACATCTAGGAGAACCATGAAACCCTATTTCCACCGCCGCAACCTTCTGTACCTAAGAGATCCCATCTTGGGGCCTTTTCCAGAGCTTCGCCGGAGGGAGAATCGATCACGGAGGGCTTCTACATCAACACCATAGCCTCTCCGATGATATGTGAGTAGTTTACCACAAACCTTCGGGTCCATAGTTATTAGCTAGATGGCTTCTTCTCTCTCTTTGGATCTCAATACAAAGTTCTCCTCGATCTTCTTGGATATCTATTCGATGTAATTCTTTTTGCGGTGTGTTTGTCGAGATCCGATGAATTGTGGGTTTATGATCAAGATTATCTATGAACAATATTTGATTCTTCTCTGAAATCTTTTATGTATGATTTGTTATCTTTGCAAGTCTCTTCGAATTATCAGTTTGGTTTGGCCTACTAGATTGATCTTTCTTGCAATGGGAGAAGTGCTTAGCTTTGGGTTCAATCTTGCGGTGTCCTTTCCCAGTGATAGCAGGGGCAGCAAGGCACGTATTGTATTGTTGCCATCGAGGATAAAAAGATGGGGTTTATATCATATTGCTTGAGTTTATCCCTCTACATCATGTCATCTTGCCTAATGCGTTACTCTATTCTTATGAACTTAATACTCTAGATGCATGCTGGATAGCGGTCGATGTGTGGAGCAATAGTAGTAGATATAGAATCGTTTCGGTCTACTTGTCGCGGACGTGATGCCTATATACATGATCATGCCTAGATATTCTCATAATCATGCACTTTTCTATCAATTGCTCGACAGTAATTTGTTTACCCACCGTAATACTTATGTTATCTTGAGAGAAGCCACTAGTGAAACCTATGGCCCCTGGGTCTATTTTCCATCATATAAGTTTCCGATCTATTTTACTTTGCAATCTTTACTTTCAATCTATATCATAAAAATACCAAAAATAGTTATCTTATTATCTCTATCAGATCTCACTTTTGCAAGTGGCCGTGAAGGGATTGACAACCCCTTTATCGCGTTGGTTGCAAGGTTCTTATTTGTTTGTGTACGTGCGAGGTGACTTGCGTGTAGTCTCCTACTGGATTGATACCTTGGTTCTCAAAAACTGAGGTCAATACTTACGCTACTTTACTGCATCACCCTTTCCTCTTCAAGGAAAACCAACGCAGAGCTCAAGAGGTAGCAGGCGCCAGCAAGCGTAGGGTGCTAGTTTCCTCTTTCGTGCTAAGGAAGCAGGCGCAGGTGAGGAGTCCCGAGGCATCAGGCAAAGGTTTCCATATCGGTGCAATAAGACCAAGACCAGCAGGACGGCAGGACGAAGGTCACCGCGGAGCCCATGGCGTCGTCACCACCAGAGCCTTTGGCAGGCGAAGACCACCTTTTGTCAGGATAGCTTGTACTAGTTGTCCCCCTTCGAAATTGGCCATTGTGGGATCCCTTCCTGCCTAAACATTTGGGAAGAGGACTAGGGCCTCTATAAATAGGACTAGCCACCATCGTAGTGGAGGATCAGCTCATCTTGGATCAGATCCATCCCACCAAGGCCATCTCACCAGCTCATCGAGCTCAAGAACACCTCTCCACGGGAGGCTGTTCGTCCACTGTACTAGTTCCTCCTCAGCCTACAAGGAAATCCACCACACCACACTAGAGTAGGGTATTACACCACAACGGTGGCCCGAACCAGTATAACTCTCGTGTCTCTTGTTCCTTGGGTTCGGCGAGCTAGGCCTAGAGATCATTGCAATAGTGAGCGAGATATATATATATATCTTCGTGCGCACCCCAGTGTTCGAACCTCAAGGGTTTGCCAGAACCCACGATCCGACTGTTGTTATAAGAGAACTCCGCATAAGGGAGAGATTCTTCCCACTTCTTGCCGAAAGAAATAACACAAGCCCGAAGCATGTCTTCCAGAATTTGATTGACTCGCTCGACTTGGCCTTGGGATTGGGGATGATAAGCAGTGCTCCAGGTAATATGAGTTCCCATTACCTCTTGGAAACTATCCTAGAACTTCAGAGTGAAAATACTTCCACGGTCTAAACTCATCTTCTTCAGAATGTCATGGAGTGACACAATTCTGGAGATATATAAGTTTGCTAATTGACTAGCAGTGATAGTCTCCTTGACTGGCAGAAAGTGCGCGACTTTTGAGAATTGGTCGATGACGACAAAGATAGCATCGTTGCCCTTCTGAGACTTGGGAAGGCCAGTGACGAAGTCCATATGTATCTTATCCCATTTCCATTCAGGAATAGGGAGAGGTTGCAGAAGTCCAACCGGTTTCTGATGTTTTGCTTTGACGCGACGACAAACGTCACATTCTTCGATATATCGAGCAATGTCTTACTTCATCTTGGACCACCAATACTTCTAATGAATGTCTAAGTACATCTTGGTACTTCCCGGATGAGAAAGGGGTGTCATGCGCTTCTTTCATCACCTTCTCTGTCATAAGCTCAAACCGGGGTACTACAATGTGATCCCTGAAGTATAAGGTTCCATCTTCACCAAGTGAGAAATCTTTGGATTTCTCTAAGGCAAGATCCTTTTTCATCAGATCAACGTGATTATCTTTGGCTTGAGCAGACTTAATTTCTTTCAGAAGAGTTGGTTCCAAAACAAGGTTATTCAGAGAACCCTGTGGAACTAGTTGAAGGTTTAGCTTGCATAGTTCTTCATAAAGGCGGGGTTGAGCTTTGAAGACCATGTGATTGTTGCAATAAGACTTGCGGCTCAGGGCATCGGCCATTACATTAGCTTTGCCAGTGGTGTAGGATATACCGCAGATGTAGTCAGCAATAGCTTCCATCCATTGCTGCTGACGGAGGTTCAGATTTGGCTGAGTAAATAGGTACTTCAGACTCTGATGATCGGTGAAGATCTTACAACGATTACTGAGAAGGCATTGTCGCCATAGCTTGAGTGCATAGATAACCGCAGCAAGATCGAGGTCATGAACTGGGTAGTTTTCTTCATGAGGGCGCACTTGACGTGAGGCATAAGCAATCACTCTGCACTCTTGCATTAGGACACAGTCTAATCCTTGACATGAGGTATCGCAACAGATGACGAAGTCCTTGCGAGAATCAGGGGGAGCAGGCATTGGGGCAGATGTCATCTTGTCCTTGAGTGCCTGGGAACTTTCCTGACACTTTTCAGTCCAATCAAACTTAACGCCTTTGTGTGGCAGATTGGTCAGTGGCTTGGCGATCTTGGAGAAGTTCTCGACAAAGCGGCAACAATAGCTGGCTAGTCCGAGAAAGCTTCTGACTTGCTTAACAATCTTCGGAGGGGTCCAGTCAAGAATAACCTAAAGTCGCTCTGGGTTGATGGCAATACCATCCTTGGAGATGACATGCCCAAGGTAGGTTACTTTGGGAAGCCAGAATTCGCACTTGGAATACTTGGCATAAAGTTGATGCTCTCGAAGCTTTTCTAGAACAAGACGAAGATGTTCAGCATGTTCTTCTTTATTCTTTGAATATACCAGAATATCATCCAGATAGACTACGACGAACTTCTTGAGGTAATCCATGAATATGTAGTTCATCAGACGAGAGAATGTGACTGGAGCATTGGTCAAGCCAAAAGACATGACGGTGTACTCGTAAGAACCATAACGAGTGACGAATGCGGTCTTGGGAATATCCTCTTCACGAACACGGATCTGGTGGTAACCACCCCTCAAGTCAAGTTTAGAGAATATCGATGAACCAGCTAGTTGATCATATAGATCATTGATCCGAGGAAGGGGATATTTGTTCTGAATTGTAGCTTGGTTGATAGGACGGTAGTCTTGGACCAAACGGTTCGTTCCGTCCTTCTTCTCGACGAAGAGAGAAGGTGCTCCCCAAGCAGAGGAACTTGGACGAATGAAACCCTTGAGAATAGATTTGTCAATTTCCTCCTTAAGCTCAAGGAGTTCATGAGGTGGCATCTTGTAGGGTCATTTGGCGATAGGAACGGTGCCTGGTTTCAAGTCGATGACGAACTCGACCGCCCGAGCAGGGGGTATTCCTGGAAGTTCTTCTAGGAATACGTCTTGGAAGTCGCCAATGACTGGAATCTTTTCAATTCCCTCAAGAGGTGCTGCGTTCAATGCATTCAAGACATAAAGCCGTGCTTCAGCATTTTGAACAATCTGAGCATGGTAGCTACTATCTCATCATAAGGATGTAAACGACTTTGGTGGCGCAAAGGATAGAGGAAGTATGTGCTTTCAACCATTCCATTCCCAGAATGAGGTCAATATTGGAAGACTCCAGAATAATGGGAGAAACAAGGAATTCCAACCCTTCAATCTCAACGGGAACATCGCGACCAATCATGGTAGTTTGACATCAGCCCGCAGGGGTGCGCACCACTACCGGAGTGTTCATGGGCTCGCATCGAATGTCATGTGCGTATGCAAAACTTTCTGACATGAATGACTGCAATGCTCTTGAATCGAATAAAACAGAAGCCGGTACTGAATTAACGAGAAGAGTACCCATCACAGTAGCAGGTTGTTCTTGAGATTCATTCACATCAACATGATTAGCCTGGCCACGACCATAAGGCCTGGCATTGTTGTTGCGGGGCCGGTTGTTACGGCCAGTAGAAGGCAGAGCCAGCTGGTTTTGATTCTGAGGGCAATTTCTAGAACAGTGACCTGGAAGGCCACACTTGAAGCACAAACCATCATTGGGATTGGGAGAAGGAGCTCGAGGTGGTGCAGTCCGAAGAGGCTGCCTCGTTGGTGGAGGAGGCAGACACGGAGCAGCATAGGACTGTCTTGGTGCAGGTGCAGTTGGACGATACATGTTGTGGGGAATCCATATCCGACGCTTCTGCGCTGACGGGCCCGAAGATGAGCTAGCGTCACGGCTGCGCCTGAGGGATCCCTGGTGTTCCTGAAGACCAGTCTCAACCTGAATAGCCTTGTTCACCAAGGTGGCGAAATCAGCAAAGTCATGAATGAGCAGTGCTAGCTTGATATCAGGGTGAAGTCCATCACGGAACTTTTCCTGCCTACGAGTGTCATTTGCAATGTCTTCTTCGGCATAACGTGACAAGTCAAGAAATTCCCGCTGATAAGAATCAACAGTCCTATTCCCTTGGGTGATGTTGCGGAACTCGCGCTTCTTCCTGTCCATGATTCCCTAAGTAATGAAGCGGGCACGAAAAGCAGCTTGGAAATCCAGCCAAGTGATGACCATTCCAGTAGGTAGGGTATGCCTGTGGCTGTCCCACCATTGAGCAGCAGGACCCTTGAGGAAGAAGGATGCGAAGGTGACATAGCATGCAGGGGCTACATCAGCAGACTCCATCTCATAGGTGATATGCCAGTCATCAGCATCCAGTGGTTGTGTTGAGCTATGGTAGATAGTTGGGTTGAGGCGCATGAAATCCTGCAGAGTTACTGGGGCTGGCTATTGGTTCATATTGGGGCAAGGAAACTGAGCTATCATCCCTTCCATGAATTGGCGATTCCGCTCAAACTGCTGCATCATTCCGGCATGAATTCAGGCGATGGTGGAGCGTTGCCACCACGGCCACGACTAGAGGGTCTAACCATCCTGCTAACATGTAACAAGGGGTAGTTCAGCATCGAGCATTTGTAAAGACAAAGGATCATTCATGGTGAAACATTCATAATGAAAGAGGTACGATAGATACCACATATTAGTCAACACAACAGTGTGTGTACTATTCAAGATACTATTCTAAGGAATAACTATGGCTTATCCAACTTTGGGGTGAATGTGGCCACGGGATCCTAAGGTTAGAGTTAGTAAATTCGTTTAACCCGAAAGGAAGAGAGATCAGAGTCCCAGAGTATAGACGAGGAGTAAAACATACTAATACCACCCAATGGCGACGTGGGCCCGTAAGCCACACAGCCATGTTAGTAAAACTTTTGTAATGACTAGACTCAACTTCGCCCAAGGAGTGGGAAGGGGGATTCCTACAGGCAGTCGGCTTTGATACCAACTTGTGACGCCCCCGATTAAATCGTACACTAATCATACACGCAAATGTGTACAATCAAGATCAGGGACTCACGGGCAGATATCACAACACAACTCTAGACACAAATTAAAATAATATAAGCTTTATATTACAAGCCAGGGGCCTCGAGGGCTTGAATACATAAGCTCGAATACACAAGAGTCAGCGGAAGCAACAATATCTGAGTCCAGACATAAGTTAAACAAGTCTGCATTAAGAAGGCTAGCACAGAAGCAACAACGATCGAAAAGGCAAGGCCTCCTGCCTGGGAGCCTCCTAACTACTCCAGGTCGTCAGCGGCCGTCATGTAGTAGTAGGCACCCTCGGGGTAGTAGTAGTCATCAGTGGTATCGTCTGGCTCCTGGGATCCGTCATCTGGTCGCAACAATCAGGTATGGGGGAAAAAGAGGTAGCAAAGCAACCGTGAGTACTCATCCAAAGTACTTGCAAGACTTACATCAGATCTAAACTAAGTATGCATCTGTATCAAAGGAATGGACTGTATCTGTGGACTAAACTGTAGAATGCCATAAAGGAAGGGGAAAGCCTAGCCTATTGAAGACTAGCATCTTCAAGCATCTTGCAACATTTAGAAGAGTTAAGAGTGGCATATTATAATATTAGTAAGTATGTTGTAACATTGCCTAGAGATCACTTCCTCGACTCCCTGCGAGGAAACAATCCCGAAGCCATCATAACCATTACATGCCTCAGCATCCAGTATCTAGTTCTAGTTGTATCGATCGGGATACAACTCCGAGCATCCGCTACAGTGGACAAGGCTATTCGAATAGATCAATCTTCCCTGCAGGGGTGCACCAACTTACCCAACATGCTCGATCAACTCTGGCCGGACTCACCATCAGGTCATGACTAGCCTCGGCCGATCAACAGACCATAGCCCTACCTAGGCTTTACAGATAGGTCAGCACACCGGTCTAAATCCTAAGCACACAGGGGGCTTCGGCCCATCGCCCTTTGCACTCCTGCACATTGTGTACGCGGCCGGTGAGTAGACCTAGCTACCTCCTTTAACAAGGCAGGTGCTTATGTAGTCCAACCCGGTGCGCGCCGCTCAGTCGCTGATGTCTGGAAAGCTTCGGCTGATGCATACGACGTAGACTGCCCATACTTATTCCTGCGTGGTGGTTAGTGCGAAAAAGGCCAGAGGCCTACTCGGATCAAATATCCAAACCGTTAATGTCTTGATAGTGCGGTAACGATCAATGATCCACGATATGTGGTCCCGTCGCCCCGTCTCACGGACTTGCGGCAAGGGCTAAGAATGCCCGGTCGCGCCGCGTGGAAAACT
The DNA here is from genome assembly GCF_003073215.2 of Triticum urartu. Taxonomy (NCBI): domain Eukaryota; kingdom Viridiplantae; phylum Streptophyta; class Magnoliopsida; order Poales; family Poaceae; genus Triticum; species Triticum urartu. The sequence goes on from NC_053022.1 coordinate 146,384,531, forward strand.
TGCGGGTATCCTCCAGATCAACCCAACTTCACATCACTCGCGGGTACCCCTCGAGGCCGACCCGATGTCATCATGGCTCTGTGGTAAGTCAAAGTAGCAGTGTGTCTGAAACAGCAAGGGGGAAACCTGAGGAATCACCCTCGATGGATTCCCACTCGATGTAACCATCAAGGTGGACTTGGAGGAATCACCCTCGTTGGTCCACACTTGAGGGGTTGCACGACAAAGTCATTATCGGGAGTGGTCAAGGAGGAATCACCCTCAATGGCCATGACCGAATAACTGCACTACAGGGTTAATATCAGAAGTGTTGATGAGGTATCACCCTCGGCACTCGATAGTAACTCTGCAGAGTCGTACAACTAAGGGGGTTGATGTGCGGTGTCGGGGCCTGGGCGTCGATCACGTTGATCGAGTCATCGAACATAAAGCAGGGGAAACTGGGACAAGGTGGGGGTCACTGATGGATCGCTAACCAACCTATACTAAGCAGTTTAGAATAAGCAGGTAAGGTATGAAAGCAGGTAACAAAAACAGGCTATGCATCAGAATAGGATCATACAGAAAACAGTAGCAGTTCTAATGCAAGCATGAGAGGGAAAGAAATGGGAGATATCGGAATGCTCAAGGGGGGTTTGCTTGCCTGGAGGCTTTGCTGCAAAAGAAGGGTCGTCGACGAGGTAGTCGATCACAGGGGCAGCATCGGTCTCAGGGTGTACGGGAGAGAAGAGGGGGAAGAAACAGTAAATACAGAGCAAACAGATGCAACACTAAGCATGACATGACGATATGCATAACTAGGGTCGACCTAACATAGTACTACACGTTGCAGATGGAGGGGATAAACATCCGAGGATGAATTCCCAACATTAGTCAGATTCCGGAGAGAGGAAAAGAGGGGGAAAGTTCCATGTTCAACATGCTAGGGCATGTGACAGATGAATGGACCGCGTTTTCGGATTCATTGGATTTTTCTGAGCAACTTTCATGTAGAAAACATTTTCATCTGAGCTACAGTTTATTATCTATGATTTTCTAAAGATTTAAACATTTTCTTGAATTATTTAAATTAACAGAAATTCATTATGACGTCAACATTGCGTTGGGATGACGTCAGCAGTCAACAGACTCGCTGACCAGGGTCAAACCTGACCTGTGGGTCCAGTGGGACCCACCTGTCAGCCTCTGTTAGTCTAATAGTAATTTAAACTAAACTAACAGGCTAATTAGAGGGGTGGGCCCCTGGTGTCAGTGACTAACTAATGATTAAAACTAATTAACAGATTAATTAACATTTTATTTATTTATAAAACTTGTTTAATTAACACGGGGCCCACATGTCAGTGGCACTGGGCTGCCCAGTCGGCACGTTGACTGGGTCAACCCAGTCAACGGGGCCTGCGGGGCCCGCTGGCAGTGACCCAAGGGTGGCCCCAGGTGTGCCACGTTGGCAGTGGTCGGCGGCTGAACGCCAGCGACCAAAAACACGGCAGAGGCACTCGGGACCTCGCTGGAATCGCGTTTTACGGCGCCGTTCGGCGCGCGGCTAGGTCCGTTCGAACGACCACTTGACGCCACGTCGATTGGTGGAGGTGGCACGGACGGACTTGGCTGGAAACGGTGCCGGCGACGTGGTTTGCAGCGGAGCGGCTACATGTAACGATGAAACAGAGCTACGACGGGCTACGGCTTGGGCGAAAGGGCTAGGCAGGTGATGCGCGACGCGGTGAAGCTAACAGGCATACGCCCGTGACCAACTGGTCACCCGAGACTCACCGGCGACGAGCTCCGCAGCGCTGCGTTCAGGCGCGCGTGGGGATAGCAGCTAGGGGGCGTGCCAGAGTCAGCAAGGAAAGGGTGAAGGAAGAGGAGCTCGCCGGGGAGGCGCAAGGTGGCCCGGTGTAAGCTTAGTAGCAGCAGTGATGGCAAATCGATGGCAGCGGCCTACGGCGATCCAGGGAAGAAGACGAGCGCGCCGAGCTTGCTACGGTGGCTCATGGCTCGCGCTCGTTGACGGGGATGAGGAAGAGGATGACGACGGAGATGAGGGACACGGCGGCGGGGTAAACGGGACTCGGTGGTCGCGAGGACGGGCGAGGCACGGCGGCGATGGAGCTCCGGCGTCCCGAGGAGGAAGACGACAGCGGTGAAGCACTGCGGGGCCGTCCCGGCTCGTGTGCTTGGTCGGAGACGACAAGGCGGATGACGACGGCCCTCCTGGCAAGCTTCTAAGTGGCGGGGAACACGGGGGCCGCACAGGCGGCGGCGGCGACCATGGCGACGATGGCGGTGGGGAGCAGCGATCTGGAGGAGAGGAGGTGGAGCAAAAGGGCGAGTAGGGTGGCAGGGCAAGTGGGAGGGGAGGCCTGAGGCGTCGGGGCATGTGGAGGCCTTATCCCCTCGCCGGCGACGGCGAGTGGGTTCGGCGGGGCTACACTCCTGTTTCGACCCCGATCGAGGGAACAGGGAAGGGGACGGGGCAGGGGGGTCTGGGCTGGCTCGGGTGGGGCAGGTGGGCCGGCCTAGGTGGGTTAGGTCCAGGGGTGCTCTCTCTCTCTCACCTCTTCTTTTTCTTTTAGCTTTTCTTTTTCCAGCAGCTTTTGCTTTTTCTTTTAGCCACAATTGACTTTGCAAAAATATGCTACTGGCCAAAACAATTTCAAAGAATTATTGTGCACTACCACAAAAAGATTGTGAGGCTTCTGAAAAAGTTTGCAATTTTTCTAAATTAAAAAGGAATTTAATCTATTCTTTTAGCCACTGCTTTAATTGGTTTAGGCCATTTAAACACCTTGCAAAAATGTTGGTTCACCACCAATATTAACAAATGATTATTTGCCACATGATGAACATTTTAGTTTTCATGTTTGAGCATTTTTGAATTTCACTCATAATTTAAAATTGAATTCAATTAGAATTTGAAAGAGAGAGGAGACAATGATGATCAAACACTTGTTTAGCAAAATGATTAACTTAACCCCAGGGGTTACTGTAGCATCATTACATCGGGGTGTTACGCATGTGCACCTTGAAAATACCTCCCAAGATACTTGAAATGCTTGACAAGATCATACGCCGATGAAATTTTTGCACAAATTGTATAACAAGAAGGACATCCCCTGGGTTTGTTTGATCTAGGACACTTATTGCACTGACAAAATACCACATGCCAAAGATCCATTTGGGCTCTTTCTGGTGGCGTGACATTCTCAAACTCACACCCAAATTTTGTGGGATTTCGAAAGTACATGTGGTAGATTGAACGACAACCCTATTCTGGAAAGATCTCTTGCTGGACAACGTTTTGGAAGTCTCACACCCTCGGGCTTTTTCATTTGCATTGCATGAAGACATCTCTGTTAAAAATTTCTTGGAGAGCACGGCACTGCATGCAATTTTTCATTTACCGCTCACACCCCAAGCTCTCGAGGAATTATGTGACCTTCAGATCCTCTCTCTGCGAACCAACCCGGCCACCTCAAATTCTGATATCTAGTTGTATGCATGGGGGAAAACAGAATTCAAAGCATCCGACTACTACAAGTTTTGCTTTAGAGAGGTCCGCGTCCACTCCACCTTCAACCTGATCTGGCGATCTAAATGTACAATTAAGATCAAGGTGTTCGGGTGGCTACTCCTCCATGACCGACTCGATGCCCGCAATTTGCTGAGGAGGCGCCATTACAACAATGGTAATGATTATGATTGTCTCCTGTGTGGACACCATATCGAAGAAACGGTTGACCATATGATATTCACATGCCCCTTCAGTCAAGCATGCTGGAACAAGATGCAAATCACATGGCCCACGTTCAGCTCCCGCCTGGATGTAATTCGAGAAGCAAGGACCACCTGGCACAATCATCTCTTCATGGAAATTTTCCTCACCTCAGCCTGGAGCCTGTGGAAAGAGAGAAACAACAAACACTTCAGAGGGGTGGCTTCGTCGATACGCTCTTGGCTGGATAGATTCATAAAGGACTTTGAGTTGCTTCAATATAGGGTTAAAGAGGCCCATATTGCCTTTGTGCTTGATTTTTGTAACTCACTCTTGTAAATCCCCCCCCCCCCACCCTATATAATCCTACTCCCCAAAATAGCTAACCATCCCTTCTAGTGGATGGTCCCCCCCCCCTTTGTACATACCACCCACCATGTAGTTCACCATTTATATATGTGAGTAAAAAACAGTAGGAGCCTCTCCTACTATCCATTTGTCAAAAAAAACATATCGATCCAGTGCCCATTGTCAGTTCTTGTTTGTTGCATGTTTTTTGTTTCGCAGAATATCCATATCAAACAAAGTCCATACAAAAAATCACTACTAAATTACAAATCATTTTTAATTAAAATTGGTTTTGATATACCTTGGGATCCGGGTGGATCAATTATTTGAGCACTTTATGCCTAGCCTAATGGCTTCAAAGAAAGCGCTGCCAAGAAGACAACCCGGAAGTTTTAGAGAGTCATTTTATTTTGTTGTGTGCTTTTATAAAGTTTAAAAACACAATAATATATAGGGGGACTTAAAACTTTTCAAAAACAAAAGTGAAAGTAAGAAAGACGAGCACTGTTGAAGTGGGTGAGCTCCTTGAACTTTGTTCATGCCCATGGAAACTCTGCAAACCTTGATTATAGAAAAAATTTCAACAAAAATAATTACCGCTTTTTACAAATCCATTGTATTATAAAAATAATGTGCCAAGATTTTCCTTTAGGATGTTTCGATTGCTTGTTTGGTATGTGCGGTGCAAAAACAAAAACTTTTGCTATAGTGCATGAATTTACATTTTTTACTAGAACATGCAAAAATGTTGAATTTTTTACACGGTACTGTATGCAAATTGTTTATTTTATCCTAATTGTTTAGAATTTTTGGAGTTACAGAAGTATAGTCAATGTTCAGATTGCTACAGACTGTCCTAGTTTTGACAGATTCTGTTTTTGACGCATTGTTTTGCTTGTTTTGATGGAACTATGGATTGTATCGGTGGTATAAGCCATGGAAAAGTTAGAATACAGTAGGTATAATACAAAAATAAAATATGAATGGGTTTGCAACAATACTTAAAGTAGTGATTTGCTTTATTATACTAACGGATCTCATGGAGGTTTTGTTAAGTTTTGTGTGGATGAAGTGTTCGAAGATCGAGGAGATCTTGATGAGGAGAAGGAGGAGAGGCAAGAATTCAAGCTTGGTGATGCCCAAGGCACCCCAAGTAAATATTCAAGGAGACTCAAGCGTCTAAGCTTGGGGATGCCCCGGAAGGCATCCCATCTTTCTTCAACAAGTATCGATATGTTTCCATTTTTGTTTTGTACACGTGATATGTGTAAATCTTGGAGCATCGTGTGCCTTTTATTTTTCTTTTAATAATGCACCATGCTGGTATAAGATAGTCAGGGAGCCCACCCACTTGTGAGGCCAAAAAAATTTCAACAAAAATAATTACCCCTTTTTACAAAAAGTGAGGCCAAAAAGAGCCCAACAAAAAAAGAAAAAGAAGAAAAAGAAAAAGAAAAAATGAGAGAAAAAGAGAGAAGGGGCATGCTAATTCCAAACTTGTGCTTCAAAGTAGCACCATGTTTTTCATGTAGAGAGTCTCCTATGTCGTCACTTTCATAACTAGTGGGAATTTTTCGTTATAGAGTTGGATGCACACCCACTTAGTTTTCAGTTTGAGCTTTCATACACTTATAGCTCCCAGTGCATCAGCTGCATGGCAATCCCTAATCCTCGCATTGATATCAATTTATGGGCATCTCCATAGCCAGTTGATTAGCCGCGTCGATGTGAGACTTTCTTCCTTTTTTGTCTTCTCCATATTAATCTTTATCACTGTATTCTATTCCACCCATAGCGCTATATCCATGGCTTGCGCTCATGTATTGCGTGGGGGTTGAAAAAGCTGAAGCGCGTTAAAAGGTATGAATCTATTGCTCGGCTTGTCATTGGGGTTGTGCATGATAAATACTTTGTGTCAAGAAATGGAGCATGACAAGACTATATGATTTTGTAGGAATAGCATTCTTTAGCATTGATATTTTGAAAGACATGATTGTTTGTTGGGATGCCCGAGTATTGATGGCTTTATGTCAAATTATAGACTATTGATTTGACTTGCTCGTGTCTTAATATCCATGACATGATTAGATTATATGATCAAGATTATGCTAGGTAGCATTCCACATCAAAAATTATCTTTTTTATCATTTACCTACTCGAGGACGAGCAGAAATTAAGGTTGAAGATGCTAATACGTCTCCGTCATATCTACAATTTTTTTATTGCTCCATGACAATATTACACAACTTTCACGTACTTTTGGCAACAATTTATATGATTTATTAGACTAACATATTGATTCAGTGCCCAATGCCAGTTCCTGTTTGTTGCATGTTTTTTGTTTCACAGAATATCCATATCAAACGAAGTACAAACATGATAAAACTTTATGAAGATTTTTTTTGGAATATATGTGAATTTTTGTAAGAAGAATCAACGCAAGACGGTGCTCGAGGGGCCCACTAGGCATCAGGGTGCGCCATGGGGTGCCCGGGGCACCCTGATGGGTAGTGGGCACCTGGTAAGGCGGTTGCTGCCCTTTTTCGCCACAGGAGGGATAATGTATGGATAAAAATCCCCTCAAAATTTCAGCCTAATCGGAGTTAAGGATTTTCAGGAATTTAAGAAACGGTGAAGGGCTGAAAAACAGGAACGCGAAACAGAAGAGAACAAAGAGATAGATCCAATCTAGGAGGGGCTCCTGCCCCTCCGCCGCCATGGAGGCCATGGACCAGAGGGGGAACCCTCCTCCCATCTAGGGAGGAGGCCAAGGAAGAAGAAGGAGGGGGCTCTCTCTCCCTCTCTCCCGGTGGTGCCGGAGTGCCGCCAGGGCAAGGATCGTGACGGCGATCTACACCAACAACCTTGCTACCGTCAACACCAACTTTCTCCCCCTGTATGCAGCGGTGTAACCTCTCTATTCCCGCTGCAATTCTCTACTTAAACATGGTGCTCAACACTATATATTATTATCCAATGATATGTGGTTATCCTATGATATTTGAGTATATCTGTTTTGTCCTATGGGTTGATTGATGATCATGATTGGTTTGAGTTGTATATTTTATTTTGGTGCTATCCTACGGTGCCCTTAGTTTCACACAAACATGAGGGATCCTCGATGTAGGGTGTTGAAATAAGTTCATGATTCGCTTGTGGTGGGTGGTGTGAGTGACTGAAACTCATACCCGAGTAAGTGGGTTATTGCGTATGTGAGTAAAGAGGGCTTGATAATTAATGCTATGGTTGGGTTTTACCTTAATGATCTTTGGTAGCTGCGGATGCTTGCTAGAGCTACAATCATAAGTGCATATGATCCAAGTATGAAAAGTATGTTAGCTCATGCCTCTCCCTTATATAAAATTGCAATAATGATTACCGGTCTGCTTATCGATTGCCTAGGGACAAATAACTTTCTTGTGTGACAAAAGCTTTGTACTAAACTACTAAATTTATTATCTTACAATTTATTCATAGTTTTATTCTCACAAAGTACTTCTTGTTTTATTCATGTTCTAGGTAAAGCAAACGTTAAGTGTGCATAGAGTTGTATCGGTTGTCGATAGAACTTGAGGGAATATTTGTTTTACCTTTAGCTCCTCGTTGGGTTCGACACTTATTTATCGAAAAAGGCTACAAATGATCTCCTATAATTGTGGGTTATCATCCCTTTCCACCGTTGTTGTTGAGGCTAGGCATCTCTATCATATCACCCACTACAACTCGTGCCTGCTCGGCTGGCCACGCCGCATCCTCCTCGCACCGCCGCCGGCTGGGGCGTTGCGCGTGCTCCATGACCACCATTGTCGCACAGTACTGGCGACCACCACCGTGCAGGACCAGCCACCACTATTGCTCCCCGGCTAGCAACACCATCCCAAACCCAACCCACCCACCTTCGCCCCGCCCCGCATGCCTGGATAAAAGGCCAGGAATCCCCAGGTTGCCACCGCATGACCTCGCTAGTAGAGGCATGGTGTCACAGCCCTAGAATACCTGAGTGAAATAGTTGCATCTGCACTCATGCATCATGTCTAAAATTTCTGAAAGTTGAATTGAGATTTGTTGAAACCCTCAGAATCAGTTCAAAAATAATCAACATTTAATTCTCATCAAATGAGTCCAAGGAAATGTTCCTGTAACTCTATGAAAATATTGGTGAGAGGGAAATTCAAACCAATATTTTTGGAATCACAGAATTATTTATTTTGGGCCTTTGAATTAAATCAATGACATATTTGAGTTGGATTTATTTCTGTTATATAAGAAATAAAGTTCAAATATTTTTGTAAGTTGCCTGTGACCTTGGAATAGTTTCTGAGCTCACATAACAATTTACAGAAAGTTTAAAAATGATTTGATGTTTTAAATCAAAACAAAACAAAATACAGAGAAATAGAAAAGAGAAATAAAATAGAACAGAAAGTTACCTGTAGCTTACCTGGCTGGCACTGTTGGCCAGCCCACCAGGAGCCACACCGTCTTCAACCTCTGCCAGTAGGCAGAGGCGTGTCGACGCGCGCGCGCCCGAGCTCCACCTCCTGCTTTCCCTTGCCCTGCCTCCACGCCACAGGAACGGCCTCGACCCCCTCTGCCTCTCCCCTCACTCTGGAGCTCTCTCCCTCTCCTCTAGCTCCCTCTCCATAGCCCCACCGAACATGCCGTCGCCGCCGCTCACCGTTACCGCGGCCACCGGCAACCACACGCCTCACCGACGAGTCTCCGAGCTGCTAGGTGTCGTCCTCGACCTCCTCGATGAGATACACAACACCGGGCGCCCCGAACGCTGTCGACGCCATCGTCTTCAACCCTCGGCTCCCCAGATCATCGGCAACGCCCCGACGTCATCCGACCTCCTACGAGCCCGCTGAGACGCGTGCTACAACCGCTGTGAGCTCTGCCGTCGTTTGCCCCTCTCCCCATGCCTCTCGATCACCTTAGCCGTCGTTTCGATCGAAGCCGAAGCTCACCGCCGCCCAGTGTAACACCCTCGATGCGACTATAGCTCCCACGTGTCAAGGCACGACTTAGAGACATAATCGCATTGAAGGCATATGTCGCAAGTTAGGCAATCTTCACAACATCCCATGTAATAATAATAAAAGGGGAGAAAACATAGTTGGCTTACACTCGCCACATCAATCAAGTACTTTAATAACATTACATCATCCATACACTCAAGGCCCGACTACGGCGCCAAAATAAAAGAGAACCCAACATGCGACACGGTCCCGATCACCCCCAACCGGGCACCACTACTGATCATCGGGAAAGGAAACATAGTATCATTGAGAGTCTTCGTCGAACTCCCACTTGAGCTCATACGCGTCTCCTGGAGCGGAATCATCAGGCCCTGCATCTGGTGTAATAGTAATCTGTGAGCCACAGGGACTCAGCAATCTCGCACCCTCGCGATCAAGACTATTTAAGCTTATAGGTAAGGCAAGGTAAATATATGTGGAGCTGCAGCAAGCGACTAGCAAGGATGGTGGCTAACTTATTCGCAAAAGTGAGCGAGAAGAGGAGGCAAAGCACGAGCGAGAAGCTAGAGAACAACCTACGCAAACATTACTCCAACACCGTGTCCACTTCCCGGACTCCGCCGAGAAGAGGCCATCATGGTAACACACTCAGTTGATTCATTTTAATTAAGTTAAGGTTCAAGTTATCTACAACCGGACGTTAACAAATTCCCATCTGCCCATAACCGCGGGCACGGCTTTCGAAAGTTCAATCCCTGCAGGGGAGTCCCAACTTAGCCCATGACAAGCTCTCACAGTCAACGAAGGAATAGACCTCCTCCCAAGATGTTCCGATCAGACTCGGTTTCTCGGTAATTCAAGACACTTCGACAGGTTAAAACAAGACCAGCAACACCGCCCGAATGTGCCGACAAATCCTGATAGGAGCTGCACATATCTCGTTCTCAGGGCACACTCAGATAGATCAAGCTACGAGTAAAACCAACCCTCAAGTTTCCCCGAGGTGGCCCCGCAGACTGCCCGGTTCGGACCAACACTCAAAGGGAGCACTGGCCCGGGGGGGTTAAAATAAGATGACCCTTGGGCTCCGGTAACCCAAGGGAAAAAGAGGCTAGGTGGCGAATGGTAAAACCAAGGTTGGGCATTGCTGGAAAAGCTTTAATCAAGGCGAACTATCAAGGGGTTCCCATTATAACCCAACCGCGTAAGGAACGCAAAAATCCGGGAACATAACATCGATATGACGGAAACTAGGGCGGCAAGAGTGGAACAAAACACTAGGCGAGAGGCCGAGCCTTCCACCCTTCACCAAGTATATAGATGCATTAAGATAACATGGCAATATAATGATATCCCAACAAGTAAATAAAAGATGTTCCAATAAGGAACGGCCTCCAATCTTCACCTGCAACTAGTAACGCTATAAGAGGGGGCTGAGCAAAGCGGTAACATAGCCAATCAACGGTTTGCTAGGACAAGGTGGGTTAGAGGTTTGACATGGCAATTTGGGAGGCTTGCAAGCAAGTGGTAGGCATCGTAGCAATGGCATAGCAAAAGAGCGAGCAAACTAGCATAGCAAAGATAGTAGTGATTTCGAGGGTATGATCATCTTGCCTGCACAGTTGTCAGAGTTGACTGGATCCTCAAGAGCAAACTCAACGGGCTCCTCGTTAGCGAACTCGTCTCCCGGCTCTACCCAAACAAGACAAACAAGCAACAAGGATACAATCAACCACGTGCAAGACCAAGCAATATGATGAAATGATGATATGCTATGCGGGATGCAAAATGCAAGATATGACAGGAAATGCATGAACCTGGCCTCAACTTGGAAATCCAAGTGTGCCACTGGAAAGATGAGATGAAATCACTTGAAAACGATATAAAGAACGCCGGAATCGGAGTTGCGGTTTGGAAATGGCAAGCGATTCAAAAATGACACCGGTCTGCGATTTACAGCAAGTAGGCATCTAAATGCAATGAAATGAACATGCTACAGCACCCAAACATGACAACAAAATACATGGCAGGGATGCACACAAGATTCTTAACAAAAGTCTAGCACTGAGCTATGGCCAAATCATCCATTAACAGGTTCAAACAAGCATGGCAAAAACAGAAATGGTAAAACAGATCTCAGACTTGGTGAAATTAACACTTGTCTGGAATTTCAGATCATATAGCCCTCTTCGGAGCAACAAAATAACATGCTACAGGACCTGAACATGACAAAGAAAGACATGTCACGGAGCTACTCAACAAGCTTAACAAAAGTCCCTTAGTGACCTTGAGCCAAAAGGGATCACAAAAAATATACTAACAAGCACACGAACATAGCAAAAACATAATCAGTTTTCAGACTTAGTGAAAACTGGGACATGCTGAAACATAATTCACGAAGGCATGTTTACGAGCTCGATGCACTCACTACGGTGCAAGTCATGGCAAGAAAAGCATACATCCCTTAAGAAGTCACAAAATTCAAGCTAGACATGGCAAGAACAATGGCATAGCATGCACAGAACAACTACAATAACATCGGCAAAATCGCAAACAAGTTGACGATCTGCCCAGATTCGCAACGAAGCAAAAGTAGAGCTCGATTGACTCAAGCTAGGGTGCTCCATAAATGCAAACAAAGACATGGATGGATAGAGCACTACAACATTAACAAAACTCCCTTACTGATCATCCTCAAAAGAGGCACGGATCACTAGGAAACAACATGAACATACGGCATCATGAACTAAACAATCCCAGGACTTAGTGAAATCACCAAGTCCCTGAAAACATAATTAGCAAGTGCACCACTTTGCAAGCTTGCACAAGTCACCACACACATCCTAAAAAATACATGGGTTGCACCTCTGGAAAGATGGCAAAACCCTTAACAAAACATATGAAGAACTCACGGGCATATCATGCACAATCATGGAAAAAATGACAAAAGTGCTAAACGGAGTAACAGATCTAACAGTTAACTCCAGTAGCCCTCTTCTAACAGCATTTCGGGCATCAAGATGAGCTCAAATGAAAATGATGCAATGGAATGAAATGATTTACTCTCTGAGATTAACATTTTGATATGCTATATGCTCAAATCGGAGCTACGGATGCAAAGTTACGGAGCCGCGAACATGGCAACTTGGATGAGGAATTCTGGGACTTAGAGAAAAATTCGACCTCCTAGGGTTTACTGTAGCTCCGATCCAGATCTGGATCGCACGGAGCCCGAGGATCGACGGCCGGAGGAGTCGCCGGAGTTGGGCTGGCCGGAGTCGGGGACGAGGCCGGGGCGGCCGGTGGTGGCGGGCGGCGACCGCGGTGCCGGCGAGGTCGGTGGCGGCGGGCGGCGAAGCGGGCGGCGGCGGCCGGCTCGCGGGCGAGGTCAGTTGCGGCGGGCGGCGGGGTGCGGGCGAGCCTCGGCCCGGGCGGTGGCGGCGGAGGGCCTACCCTGGGCCTCCTCGGGCCGGCGGCGGGGACGGCGGGCGCAGCCAACGGGGCGGCGACACGTGGCGGCGGCGGGCGGTGGCGGACACGTCCGGCCCGAATCGGACGTGTCCGTCGGCAGGAGGAGCAGTTTTAGGGTTTCGGGGAGGACGAAGATCCGAAAACGGAGGGGTGTATATATAGGCCTAGAGGGAGCTAGGAGAGTCCAAATGAGGTGCGGTTTTCGGCCACGCAATCGTGATCGAACGCTCTAGGACATGGAGCAGAGTTTGGTGGGTTTTGGGCCAAATTGGAGGGGTGTTGGGCTGCAACACACACGAGGCCTTTTCGGTCCCTCGGTTAACCGTTGGAGTATCAAACGAAGTCCAAATGGCACGAAACTTGACAGGCGGTCTACCGGTAGTAAACCAAGGCCGCTTGGCAAGTATCGGTCCATTCCGGAAATTTTTAATCCCCACACACGAAAGAAAGCTAGAAATGGCCACCGGAGGAGAACGAAGCATCGGAATGCAAAACGGACAACGGGGAAAATGCTCGAATGCATGAGACGAACACATATGCAAAATGCAATGCACATGATGACATGATATGAGATGCATGACAACGACAACAACACATGAAGACAAAAACCCGAACGTGAGGAAATAAACATAACTTAACGCCGGAAACGGCAAGAGTTAGAGTACAAATTGGGAAAGTTACATCCGGGGTGTTAACCCAGCCATGTCGCCGCCGTGGCCACCGTCACCTAGAGCCACAACCGAGCGTGCCACCGTGCTCAGCACATTCCCAGGAGTCGACCACGACCACCCGCGGCTCCTGCCATTTCCTGCAGCGTCGATTCGCTCGACGCCCGAACGCCGGCCGCCGCACTTGTCGTCGCCCCGTCGTTTTAGGCCACCTCCGGCGAAGCTGAGGGCACCACCCGATGCGCGCGAGCTCCAGCTACTCATGGATGGGCTCCGCCGTTGGTTTGGTCGCCGGAGAAGCAATCCCGAGCACCACCGCCGCATATGACCTCGCCGGTGACTAGTCGCCGATGAGTTTGACCCCAGTTGACCGGGGGTTTGACTCCCATGACTCACTGACGTATGGGCCCAGACCCCTAATTAATCTAGATTTAGGATTAAGTTAGTGCTAACTAACTCTGTTAATTAGCCTATAAACTGATGTGCGGGACCCATTGGTCAGTTTGACCTGGACTGGCCCTGTTGACTGCTGATATCACAGTGACGTCATGCTGACGCAGTAATTCTTTTCTGAAATTTAAATAAATCTTAAATGGTTTATTTATTTCAGAAAATGTTATAAACTTCTAAAAATCATATAAAATCAACCGTAACTCCAAATGAAATAAGTTATATATGAAAAATTATCAGAAAAATCCAACCTATCCATCTGTAACTTTTTCATGCATGTTAGAACAACTTTTGGCTACTTTTTAGGGCAAATAAAATAAATGGCATTTGAATATCCACATATGGAGTTTGAATTTGAACCTTGGGTTCAAACCAACTTCGTTTAATTTGTTGCTAGCTACATTAGCCCAAATCACAGCATATTGCCATGCCATGATCATGCATCATATTGTTGCATTGCAATGATTGTGTTCTTTCTTTATTGCCGGTGGTTGTTCCCCCTTGGTAGACGTATGTTCCGACGATGAATTCGATGACACCGATGAAGAGCTATATCATTTTCAGGAGTGCCAGGCAAGCAAAAGCCCCTTGTTCATTCCGATACAATCTCACTCTCTCGCTTCTGCTCTCTTTTACTGCATTAGGATAACAATGATTCAACTGTTACATGTCGCGGTAGTTGAACCCCTTTCCTCTGCATGACATGTCATTGCCATAGTAAATAGATGAAACCCACTAGCATGAGTAGGAGTTGTTTGAGCCCTGATGTGCCTACTCATTCATGCTTGTTGCCATGCCTGCTACTGCTTAGAGTTGAGTCAGGTCTGATTCATCGTGAATGAATTGGAATGTGGTGAACATGTCCTACTATTGAGAGCTAAGTGTGTGAACACAATTTGGTAAAGGTAGCGGTGAGAGGCCATGTAGGAGTACATGGTGGGTTGTCTCATTGAAGCCGTCCTCAGGAACTGAGTTTTGTGTTTGTGATCCATGAACAGCTACTACCACACGTTGGGCCCTGAAATATGACCCCGCTCGACTTATTAACCCCCCTTGTCCTCTGTCCAGGAGTTGCTAGTAGTTTCTGGTGTTTGTAGTATGCTGGAGGCCGTGCGCAGCGCTGACCCGAGGGGTGGGCTGTGATGCGGTAGGCACGTGGCATGGTGTACCGGGACGCCTGTTTGGTGCCTGGGGAACCCTGCACGCAGCGTTCGGGGCCGTAAGTGAAAACCTCGGCCGGACTCCCTTTGGATGGAACCTGAATAGGCGATAAACCTGGACTAGGGACTTGTGTGGTTAGTTCGGTCGTGGTCTACACCCACGTCGGCTTCGCTTGAAGTCTGTCGAGCACATGTCGTGTGCAGATGCTAAGTGGTGGAAACATGTGTGAAGAAGTACACCCCTGCAGGGTTATAAATGATCTATTCGAATAGTCGCGTCCGTGGTAAAGGACCTCTGGGTTGCCTATACAGTTCATAGACAAGTGAAAGTGTATACTCTAAAATGCGCAAGATAAGCGTGAGTGCTATGGATGGCGTTCTCGTAAGGAGACGGGAGCGGATCCATAGTGGTGTATTGATTGGTGAATATGTGGACTCGTGTGCGCCACCTCAAAAGAGTTACTTGCAGTAGTAGTTCAGGTTAGCCACTGAGTAAAAGCTGGCTTGCTGCAGTTAAACCCCACCATCCCTTTGTTGATAGTGATGTATATGTAAATAGTTCTGATGTAAGTCTTGCTAGGTACATTTGTACTCACGTTTGCTTAATTTATATTTTTGCAGAGAGACTTCAGTCTCGCTAGTAGTTCCACGTGGACTTCGACGTTTAGCTTGTTACCTCAGCTACAATCTTGTGCCCTCGGCAAGGTCTTGTAGATAGTCAGGCTTCTCTGTCTTTTCTTTTGCATTTGTCTGTACTCAGACAAGTTAAGCTTCCGCTTGTGCTTGTTGCTTGTATGACTTGAATGATGGGTCATCAGACCCATGTTTGTAATATCTGTCTCTTCGGAGCCTAATGAATAAATACTTTGAGTTGTAGAGTTATGTTGTGATGCCATGTTGTATTTGCACATATCGAGCATATTGTGTGTATGTTATTGAAATGCTTGGTATGTGTGGGATCCGACAACTTAGTTGTCTATCCTTGGTAGCCTCTCTTATGGGGAAATGTAGTCTAGTGCTTCCACTGAGCCATGGTAGTCTGCTACAGCCCGGTTTACCCCTCACCATGTCACCCACTCGCTCTCATTTTCGCTCACTGTATCCTCTCTCCCGTCCATTACATGTCAAGACCCCGATCCTAAGCCACATCGATCTAGCATGTAACACATCATATCACTTTGGGAAAACTTTGTTTTTGCCACTCTAATTTTTACCAACTTTGCTTATGCCACTCTAGAATTTGACATTTCACTTTTGTCACTCTTATCTTTTGACAATATATCACTTTTGCCATTCCAAGGCAAAAGCAAAAATTTTAGAGTGGTAATTGTGATACATGTCAAAAGCTAAGAGTGGCAAAAATGAAATGAAAAATCATCGTTTTTGCCACGAAATGGCATTTGTGATGTATTGTCAAAAGTTAAGAGTGACAAAAGTGAGATGTCAAATTCTAGAGTGGCATAAGCAAAGTTGGCAAAAACTAGAGTGGCAAAAACAAAGTTTTCCCTATCACTTTGCGAGCTCACAGACGGTATTCCCACGGGTGCCACCTTACCTGGCCCGAGATAGTTTGCGCCTTTTGGCTCACGTATGTTGGGTCATGTATGCCTGTCCCTGTAAGTTAGTGCCACTTTGGGTTCACTATTAGTCATGTCGGCCCGGGTTCTCTGTCATATGGATGCTAGCGACACTATCATATACGTGAGCCAAAAGGCGCAAACTGTCCCGGGCCAGGTAAGGTGGCACCCGTGGGAATACCGTATGTGAGGTCGCAAAGTGATATGATGTGTTACATGCTAGATCGATGTGGCTTAGAATCGGGGTCTTGACATGTAATGGACGGGAGAGAGGATACAGTGAGCGAAAATGAGAGCGAATGGGTGACATGGTGAGGGGGAAATGAACTCAGCCATGGGTTTCACTCTGCACATAACATCTTTCAAAGCAGCCTAAATAGTCGAAGCATTATCATGATATAATTTACAATATTTAAACCACTAAATGAGAGCAAAACCCGTGAATTCACAAAAAGCAATAGTAACAAAAATATCTTTGGGATATTGCAAGCATGGAGTCCTCCGGGTACAGCCCCACCAGCGTCGTCCGTTGGTGTCAAACGTGTAGTACTACTGCTCTACGAACGCCTTCGGCCACTGCGTTGTGGTCCTTTTCCACCGCCACCACCGTTGAGGCTAGGCATATCTAATGTTGAGTATAATGTTTATTAGGAAAGATAAAATAGATTAGGATTTATTCTGGCTTGTTTTATATTTTAAGTAGATGATTGTATTTTTATATATATGCCCACGAGACTCAAGCAATACAATGAACTATTCTATCAAATCTCTCTTCCTTCTAACATGGTATCTATCGCAAGTCGATCTTAAACCCTAGCCACCACCACTTCCACACCCGCACGCCGCCCCTGGGGTGGTCGGCCTCCATGACCGCCGCCGGGGGCCGCGCCACCCGTATCTAGGGTTCGTCCACCGATCGTGTTGCCGGCTGCCTTAGAGAGTTTTTTCCCGATCCTTTGATCCAGACTTTCTCTCTCTTCAGTCGCTTTAATCGGCGTCCCCTTTTTGGTTTTCCGATTTATGTGATACGGTTTGCGTCGCCCACCATTGCCGTCGATTCTGTGCGCCTCTACTCCAACACCGGCGCGATCGGCGGACTTCTTCACCGACCCAGCGTTTGCCCGTCGGTCGCCCCGACCCGGTGGCCTCGCGTCATGCGGCAGTTCTTCACCGCCGTTGTCCGCGCAATGGCCCGTCCGTCGTTCTACGCCGGCCATCACCGCTCTACTTCAACCGGGACTCCTGCATCACCCCGACCCGGCGGCCTCGCGCCATGCTGCGGCCAATCATAGCCGCCCTGCCGCCCGCCGCCGCCGGCTTCATCTCGGACTCCGCCGCCACCGCGCCTTCACCGAGCGGCGTCCCCGACCTCGCGCGCAATCAGATTGATCACCCGCCCGCCGCCACGATCCGCCTCATCTACGCCGTGCGACAGACCTGCCCCGTCGGTTGCGCGCGCCTCCGCAGGCCCCGTGAAGACCGTCCCGAGTTCAGCGCACCCCTCTACCGATCGAGCAATGGGGTGTTGTTGCGTCACCCCATCGGGCCGCAGCGTCGCTGCCCCGTGGTTCTTCTCCCAGCTGCACCGATCCGCGTCACCGTTGTGTCGCCTCTTCGGGCCGTAGTACCGCGGCCCGCGGTCCACCGCCGCCCAGAGGCCGTCCGCTCTAGGTCGTCCCCGTGGCAGCACCGACCCTCGCGCCGCCACTGCGTCGCCCCCTCAGGCCGTAGTGAGCGTGGCACGCGGTCCACACCGCCGTCCAGAGGCCGTCCCCGCGGTTGCACCGGCCCGCGCTCCTCCGCCGCGCCGCCCCCTCGGGTCGTCGCGCCGCGGCCCGCGGTCCCTGCCGCCGCCCGGAGGTCTTCCCGCCGTCACCCCGACCTGCCCGCCGCCGCTGCGTCGCCCCTTCGGGCCGTGGCGCGGCGGCCCACGGTCCACTTCGTCGTCCACGCGCGTTGACTTCCCGTGGTATGCGTCGCGCCACCTCCCTTGGCGCGGGAACGACGCCGTCCGCGCCGGTCTTCGTCATGCTGTTGGGTTCTTCGCATACTTCGAGCACCACCGCCGCGCTCCTAACCTAGCCGCCGCTCTTCTTTGGCCGCCGCCGCCGCTATCCACGTAGCCGCCGCCCGTCCACCTCCTTCATCTTCGTCCAACATCAGCCCGTCACCAGCGTTGCCGTCATACCCCGACCACTTCGTCTACTCCGACAACCGCAAGCGACATCGGCCCCGCGCTGATTGACGCCGCAACCGTCGTCGAGTCCTTCTCTGCTGGCCTCTCCGACTCCTCTAACATGGCGTACAACTTGTGCAGGTCCTTGTCTATGCATGCTCGGTGCTGGCAACACCGATGTGTGCTTTCGTCCACGACGTTTCCCCGGGCCTGGCAAGCCTGGTGTGACCCTTCGTCAACTTCGTCTTCGTCCGTCTATGCATGCCCGATGCTGGCAACACCGGTGCGTGCCTTCGTCTACGATGTGTCCCCGGGCTTGGCAAACCCGCCGCGACGCGTCGTCAACATCTTCTTCCCGGCGCACCACTACTTCAACACCACTGCGCCCATGCTAACTTGGCGCCCCCTTGCGCCCGCGGCTCCACGGCGACTTCCTCGACACCGGCCACCCCGACTCGACATCGACCACGACATTCTTCGCACGGCTACCTCGACCACGGCTCCACCACCCACGCTCTCGGCTACATCGACAAATGGCACAAAGGGCTACCGCCTGCTTGAACAACCTCGTTGGTTTCCACTCCAGCCACGACTCCGCAATGCATCGACCGTTACGACTGTGGGAGGTGTCCGTCGGCTTGCCTTCGGATTCTTCTCCAGTCTCACCGTCTGCGTCGCTACCGTTGTGATTGCGGGGGATGTTGAGTATAATGTTTATTAGGGAAGACGAGATAGACTAGGATTTGTTCTGCCTTGTCTTGTACTCCAAGTAGATGATTGTACTCCTATATATATATGCCCACGAGGCTCAAGCAACACAATGAACTATTCCACCAAATCTCTCTCTCCCTTCTAACATCTAGCATATCCCCCCCCCCCCACCCCCCCCAGCTCGGTTGGCCACATTGCATCCCCTCGCGATGTCGGCGGCTGGGGCGTTGCTCGTGCTCCACGACCACCACCGCGCAGGCTGGGCCACCATCACCACCCCCGCCCCGCACCACAGGCCTGGATAGAAGGCCAGGAATCCCCGGGCTGCCGCCGCGTCACCTCGCTAGGAGAGGCGTGGTGGACAGGAGAGATGATACAGCGGGCGGAAATGAGAGGGAGTGGGTGACATGGTGAGGGGGAAATGAGCTCATCTTTGTTCACTCTGTACAGAACATGCACGAACGATGTTGGAAGAGCGTTCGCTTTTTTTTATAAAGGAAGAGCGTTCGCTTGGGGAGCCTAAAAATCAACTGTCTTATTTTTATCATTTGAGTTTACTAAAAGATGTGCATCAGAAGCCAGAGGCGTTCTCTCTTCAAGAAAATAAATATGTTTGGCAGAGCGAGGCTCCAGCTTTTGTTTGTGATCTTGTAGCCAACGATTCGACAGCTCTTATTGGTTAATAATAATGTAAAGCTCTCTTCAGTCTAGCATATTTACACCGGCGAATTCAGTCCATATTTTCCTTTCTTGGCGTAAGGCAAATCAATCCATCATATATAGCATCAGGACATTCCACAAATGAACCAAAATTACGATCAGATCCCCTCAAGGGGAGACCTGAAATCCATCCATCCATCCATCCCCGCTTGTTAAGGGAGAGGTGGCAAGACACCCCACTGGTGCAAGAGCCCCTGTCCGGTTGTTACCTCCAGCACCAGGAGAGCCAACACGGCCAGCATAGCAGCACGTCCATTCCATGTCTCGGCGCTCTTCGTCCAGCCCCACTCCCACACAATCACCGGAGGAGGCAGCATGTCGCGTTTCGAGTCGTAGACTGCTAGCAGCTCCTCCACGCTTCCAAGTGGCACCAGTGACTGCAAAGATAATTCACCATTTTTCACTGGAAATTCTACTGTGAACGAGTGTAAGTCTGCTTCTTGATTAAATTAAAAATTGCAGTTCCTAATGCCAATTCCTTCAGATTTACAAACTACTGGATGTTCAATTATTTAGGATATCGTTCAAGGAATCACTACTATGCTGACCACGGAGTGATCAGCGCTTTGACCACAATCAGATTTTCATATAAGGGGTGTTCCATCTAGGGCATGTTTTTGCATGTCACTTATGTTTAAACCATTTTAATATTATCTGCTGACCCTAATTCAGTATTTGGTCTTAAGTCTTATAATGCTACTCCCTCCGTTCCGATTTACTTGTCGTGGTTTTAGTTCAAATTTGAACTAAAACCACGACGAGTAAATCCGAACGGAGGGAGTACATACTAGTTACACAAAATCAGCTCCAATTTGCACCAGTATATTCTGAGTGATATAGGTTCATTGAATCACCAGGCCTGTGTTTAACTCTAGGTTGAAAAAACCACATGCATATTACTCCCTCCGTATCAAAATATAAGACGCTTTTTGATACTCCATTTGTATGAAAAAAACGTCTTATATTTTGATAGAGGGAGTAGAATATTGGAAGCTGACATGATTGATTCACATACAAAACACGAATAGAAGGCATTTTGCATGTCCTGTGATACTTGTTACCTGCCGAGCCTCAAGGTTGGAAACTGCCATTGCGCCAACATAAGGCAGGCTTTCGATAACAGCATCCGCCAGATCTGAAATGAATGTGGGCTCACAACCTAAAGCGGGAACTCGTCCCCAGTGCTTGATACCAGATTGCAAAGCCAGCTCCTTGTATTCGACGTCAATTTCTTCTAACGTCTCAATGTGTTCGCTGACAAAACTGAAGAGAGAAGACAAGAATAAACAGTGATGATTATCAAACTAATAGTTTAGTTTATAAGGGGCATACTACATATAGAGTATCACTTTAATTACGACAGCAGAAACCAAGTTAAGAGAAGTATACCTAATGGGAACTGCTAGAAGGCTCTTTACCCCTCTCTGCCCAAGAGCAATAATTGTCTCGTCAGTGTAGGGTTTCAGCCATTCCACTGGTCCTACTCGGCTCTGGAAATTTATGCCAATATGTTAGTTTAGAAGGCCAGATAAGACTTCAAATAAGACTAAGCATCATGTTTATCTGCTGCTGTACTTGGACTGGAGCAACCACCAAATCGATGTTATGCTAGCGATGCACACTACATAGGATCCCCATTTGGATGGTGATTGCAAAAGCCAAGGAGTACTGTAGTTGCTTACGTAAAATACACGGGGTATCAGCATGTGATGTATTGACCTGATAAGCAAGTGTACATGGATTTGCCATTCCTCTTTTTTCGAGCTCCTCCATGATAAGATCCACGCACTCTTCCATCTCTGCTTTATACGGATCACCAGCTTCTTCAACATATGCCAGAGGAACTCCATGAGCACTGAAAAATATCATAACCTGCAAATCTCATGTCCCATCAGGTATAATATTTCATTCATCAGAACAAAGAAACTGAAAAGGCTAAGATCTGTCTGAAGTTAAGAAAACAAATGGATGCAAAATAGGAATAATCTAAGATGTATCTTCATCAATCATTAGATATTTTTGCTTGAAGCTTATCATACTAGGGTAACTGCTGTAGAACTGGATGAGGCGCTTTCTTTGTTGCAGGACTTTCCCCTTGAGCATCAGCCGGGCCAAAGGTTCATCGTTCACGGCCTGCCCTTCTCCAAGAATGCGTACGCACAGATCATTGCAGAAGATGACGTCGACCCCAACACAGCACTAATCTGGGTTTCCAAAGCTCCCAACAAGGTGAAGGTATTTGCATGGCTACTGTTCAAAATTAGGCTCAATGAAATAGCAAATCCACTCTGCAAAGGTATTGGGTCCAACAGCTCCTGCCCAATATGTGTTGCTCCTTCAGAAGATATGCTACACCTCTTCCTCCTGTGCCCTTCTGCACGTCAGGTTTGGTGGCGGTTGGGGCTCATGCCGCACCAAGCTTGGGACGTCGGTGCACTAGAGGGGCTCAAACCTTCGGTTTGGCCCACTGTCCTCCTCTGTGACATCTTGACTTATTAGGAATGATAGACTACTCATATCAACAAGGAATTCCTTCTTTTTCGGGAGCCCATCCGAAAGGAATCTCAAAGTTAAGCATGCTTGGCTTGAAGCAATATGAGAATGGGTGACCGACCCGGAAGTTGATCCTAGATGCGCACGATTGAGGACAAAGTGCACAAGAAAGACTAGTGTTGGTCTGTGAGGACAGTCTCGATCCCGCCAGGCATAACGGCCGGGAACCGATGGCTGTGGCCGAGGCGTTACAAATGGTATCAGAGCCGACCCTCGCGGTTTCATGGGCTTGTGTGGGTCAGTGGCGCAGACATGTACATGGAACGTGTGGCCCGTGCTGGCACACGACATGGGCATAAATGGATGTTGGTATTGGCGCATATACGTGTGCCAAGAGGGGGCGGCCTGCTACGCCGATGAAGACATCGGTTCCTTTGAATGAGGGTGTATGTGACATCCTGGCTTAATAGGAATGATGGACTACTCATATCAACAACGAAATCTTCTTTTTTCAGAAGCCCATTCGCAAGGAACCTCAACGTCAAGCGTGCTTGGCTTGGAGCAATTTGAGGATGGGTGACCGACTGAGAAGTCCCAGGGGTGCGCACGAGTGAGGACAAAGTGCACAGAAAAGACTAGTGTTGGTCTATGGGGCCAGTCTAGATCCTGCTAGACATAACGGACAGGAACCGGGCCGGAGTGATGGAGTCAAACCCAGCAGATCACGGGTAGGGGGTCCCGAGCCGGTAGTCTTGGCACTATGGTAACAAGGACACAAGAGTTTACCCAGGTTCAGGCCCTCTTGAAGAGGTAATACCCTACGTCCGGCGTCGATTTCAAGGGGGTACAGAGTACATGTGATCTACAGCGATATCGTGTGTGTTTGAGTTGTTGTCTACAGCCCACACCCCTCGGTTTATATAGATACCAGGGGTGCCTAGGGTTTACATAGGTCGGTTACATCTAAGGGCAATAATGGAGAAGACTACCTCTGAATCTATGGAGTACACGCCAAGTCTTTGGAATCTTCAATCCTGGCTCTCCTGGGCTCAACAAACGAGGCCCACTTGGTTTATCTTCATGGGGGTCCTCGGCCCAGCCTATATGGCTGGGGGCCGACGTGGCTAGCACCCCCTCGTCCAGGACACCATTACGGAGTGTTATAAATCTATGTGACATTTTGGCTTAATATGAATGATAGACTACACATATCAACAAGAAATTCTTTTTTTTGGGTAGTCCATCCGCAAGGAACCTCAAAGTTAAGCATGCTTGGCTTGGCACAATTTGAGGATGAGTGACCGACTAGGAAGTTGATCCCAGGTGCGCATGAGTGAGGTTATTCAGATATTTTTTACCGAGGATGCGTTCTCCATAAAAGAAACTTCTGAAAGAGTGATTCCTATTGCTCCCTTACAAAGTTAAATATTCTACCCCCTTAAGCAGTTCCAACCAGAGCCTGTGTCAGGATGAGTGGCTAAATTTTATTACGCTATTAGTAACCTAGATGACAACGTTTCTGTCTTAATATATGCCCAGTTTGAAAATATTAAGCATTGGCAATTCGGCACACATAGATTGCCTGAAAGAATGGCCTAGTATTATATTTCATGTTACAGCAAGGAAATCGCCTCCAATATCAACAGCCTTCTACTACTTTCAGTCAAGAGAGCACACCAAGAACATGAAACATGGTTCTTACCTTCTGCGGTTTTGGAAATTTCAACAACTCCTTCTCGATCAAAGTTGTCATGGCCTTAATATATCCTTCACGCTGATACCAAGAAGGAATAACCGTATGTTGCATATTGACCAGATACTCATCCTCTCTAACATTGCAGCTGAATGTGTCACTCGTATAATCTTGAAAAGCGATGTGCAATTCATCATTTCAAATTACTGTACTTACCTGAATATGCTCTCCAGAAGACGGAGACTTGAACCACTGGTCGATATGGAGAACTGGGGGTAAAGAGGTAGTACAACAAGTTTTGTGATTCCATCCTTTTTTATCTGCAATGCAAAGAGGACAAATTAATATCTAGTGCAACGAAATACTACGGTAAGATATCTAAGTAATTTACCATATCTATAATAGCATTGATATTGAAAGTTTTGTGAACTTTGAATATTCTTTTTGTATGTTAGAAGATTTAAAACTGCATCTCAGATTACCATACTATTGCCAATCACAATCCAAAAGTAAATAATGTGTTAAAGAGTATTAGTATAGGTCTAGGTCTCTTTACGTAGTAATCTAGATTTTCTTCCTTGTACCCCAAGTCTATTGTACTATATTATATTTGTCCCATTGGCCATGCAGTACAATCTAAGTTGCCCCTCTAACATGGTATCCTGAGCCCAGGTTTAGTGTTTTCTGCTCCGGTGCCGCAACTCGTTTCTTCCCAATCGGATTGTTTTTCCCAGTGTCCACGGTAAATCTTGATCTCTCAGGGCTGATCAATTTTTGGTCTGATCCCCACCTCTGGAGTTCGTCCCTCTCTGTGACCATCAAAGGAACTCCAGACTTAGTCCCGACGGCGTCTGCTTACCTGGAGCTGTCACTGCCGCTCTTTGCACAATGCTGCTGCTAGCATTCTGCTCTTCCTATTGCTACCACTAGGTGCTGTTGCTCGCCCATCAGCTTGCCACATCTTGTGCTCCCGTTGCTGTTCCAATGCTATATTCAGCGTTTCTGCTGAGCTAGCTTCTATAAAAAAAAAGGTTAACATGGATCATTTCACCGAATCCGTCTTGCACATGCACCTTCCAATTGGTGTTGCATGCTCAACCGCTAGTTGCTACTCGTCACTGCTCCTTGTCAGCATCTCAACTGAACGGCCTCCTCCGTAGCCTCTTCTGCAAATACGATGGTTCCTGCATAATTATTGTTGTAATATGGGGTAGCGACTCGGAAAAAGTCGAGTCTGCAGTTGCGACTAGTCGCGACTCGCGACTCGAGTCGACACTAAGTTGAGTCGACATTTTTTTGCAACTCATCGACTAGTCGCGCAACTCGAAAACCATGGTTGTAATAAAATCTAGCTATTGCTCTCATTAAATAGCGCATTAGGCAATTTCCGTTTTTGGCACGTGCCGATGGAACCGCGCCTAAAGCCATCGAAGAGCTTAAATCTGCCGTTCAATGTCACCTTCTATCAGAGCATTGTCGGCAGCCTCCACTACTTGGTTCACACTCGCCCGGGCATCAGCTTTGCCGTCGGCATGGTGAGCCACTTCATGGCGGCGCCCACAAGAGAGCACATGAGCGCCGTCAAGCACAGGTACATTGCGGGCACGCTCCACTACGGCTGCAGCTACAGCAGGAAATCCGGCGACAGGGGACTCGTCGGCTACAGCGATGCTGACATGGCTGGCGACATCGACAACCGGAAGAGCACCTCAGTCACACTGCTCTTCTTCGGCTATTGCCCAGTGTCTTGGCAATATCGGAAGCAGAAGGTCATCTCGCTGTTCTCCTGCGAGTGTACATCGCTGCCGCCACAGTGGCATGCCAGGGCATATGGCTTGGGCAGCTCCTCGGCGATCTCCACGGGACAGATCCTCTCATCGCCAGCCTGAACAACAAATCTTCGATTCAGTTCTGCAAGAACCCGGTCTTCCACGACCAAAGCAAGCACATCGAGGTGCAATATAACTTCATCAAAAGGCTGCATTGAGGATGGAAAGGTTGCCGTCAACTTCATCGGCATCTGCGATCAGGCTCGCGGACATATTCACCAAGGCACTTGGGCGTGTCCGGCTCGAGGTACTTCGGGAAAAGATCAGCGTCATGCAGGTGAAATAATTGAGCAACAACTAGCTTAGGAGGAGTTTCTTGTAATAATCTAGACATTTGTGGTGTATACTACAGCTTGTGTTTTCTTTTTTAGGACTTGTTGAGCTGTGCCCTCAGTAGAACCCTCTTGTACTCTCTCTGTGTTCGTCTGTACCGTACCTTCATGTGTGTGTGTGCGCGTGCATTGTGAACTTGTGTTGGGCTGTTGGGCTGTGGTGGTTTGCTTTATCTATAAAGCGGGGCGAAAGCCTTTTTCGGTAATAATCTAGACGTTTCTCTCATTAGATAGCGCATTAGGCTATTTTCGTTTCCTTGTCATGGCAACACATTTTCTACCATTTGTTATCAGTAACTTCTGATACTGACAGTATTGAATTCATGCACCAACCAGTTGCTCCAAATGTCCAGACTCATGGAGAGAGGCGGGCAATGTACTCCCTCCGTAAAGAAATATTAGAGCATTTAGATCACTAAAGTTCTTTATAGAGGGAGTATTTCAATAGACAGAAACAAATGCCAAAAAATTGATCAATAAAGTAAACAGCAGAACCTAACTAGCGTAATGGAGACATGAAAAGCCCCTACTTGTTCTATAGCTTCCTCGGTGAAGGGATGCCAATACCGCATTCCCACGTACACCTTAGCAGGGATATCCTTTCCACATAATGCCTCCATAAGTGCTTCTCCCTGTACAAGGTTTCCATAAAATGGTAAAACCATAAAATGAATTATAATATAGGATGTATATAGTTTATGGGAAGATATGAATAATATAGGAGAAGTGAGGAGACCTTAACTAATTTACTTAGCATCATAATGATAAAATAGGTCAACGCCTAAGGGAAACAACATATTTTCTTGCTCAACATCAAATAGAAGTATTCTTGTCAGGTGACTCATTAACCCATCTAGTAGTGCGACATTGGCTTGAGGGAACATTACAAGAACGAAATGAGCCTAACTCAATTATTTGGGGAAGTGGATTTACAGCCCCACCACCTGAGTTCAAGTCCCCACGGATGCAAATATGGGTTCCTACATATACTGTATGGGTTTCCCCTATGGTTATTTTCTTCAAAACAAGTGAATATTATAAATGGTTAGAATAAATATTACAATAATTATTCACAACATGCATGGTTGTGCATTATGCTGCATCTTGCTCAGACAATTAGCTGCTGAACAGATCGCTATATTGTTAGGAGTTGTGACTCGTGGACTAGGCGTAGGTGGTTTCGAGTGATCTTATATTATGAGTAGCAAGCAGTTTCTTTTGTTTTTGTTTCACTTATGCTCCTTGGTGATAAGTGCAATTCCAGTGCTTCCTAGGATTATGGAGACAATCTTTTTTCAACATTTTACTGTCATTTGGGCAGATAGCTTTAATTCTGCTGAACAGTAGGTTTAATGTGTGATACAGAACTATTTTTTAGTTATGTTGTTCAGTAGTGAGTGAATTTCAGTAATATCCATTGTGTTAAGAGATTCACTTGTGCAGGATCCATGAGAAGTTAGCAATTAAGACAATACAAGATTACAATGCACCTGCGCATCAGTAATTTGTCGAAGAGGTGAACCACCACCTATGGATGCATAACCTTCCTTGCTCTTTGGCGCTCTTGCAACAGAAATGAATTGTGCTAGCGGCTTCTGCAGAAAGCGGAACACCCTAGGAAGACGGATGATATCCTGTCATAATGTATCATGAGATAGCCAATGAGTAGGAGAAAATAAGTTGCAGTGTGATTTCCTCAAAAGCACTTGTAAGGAGGCACATATGAACTTCTGAAGCTCTTTATTTTTTAGCTACAAAATGTATCCCATGATTGTAGAACTTGATGCAAAGCTCCAAGGTTGATTTGGCCTTTACAATTCGATGAGAAGTACTCCCTCCGTAAACAAATATAAGAGCGTTTACATCACTACTTTAGTGATCTAAACGCTCTTATATTTCTTTACAGAGGGAGTACAAAGTAAATTGTTGTACATTTCCAGGAAAATGATAAATTCTTGCTCCACATAATCTTTTGGGCGAAATGAAGACTGGGAAATATAGCAAGTGAAAAAACTTAAGAGGCTCATAATTGCATATGAGGATGGTAATTACCGGATCAGCAAAGAGATTAAACAAGAAAGGCTGGACATCATCAAGGGTCTCTGGGCCTCCAAGGTTTAGCAGCAGAACGCCGATTTTCTCATTGGCAACAAAAAGTTTCCGGATATCGGACTGCGCAGTGAGAACCGCCTCTGATGCGGATGAAGACGCACTAAAATGTTGCCTCGAGTCAGGTGGCGGCTGAGAAGACCTACCTAGCTTGCATTTGCAGGACAAAGGCTTGATGCGGCAACATTGCCCAAGACAAAGTCCCGTGGCGCTACCAATCGAAGAAGATTTAATTGAATATGTCCTCGAGAGACTGAGCCTGCTTGGACAAGGAACGGAACACCAGCTATGTAGGTATGCACTGGAATCCCATCTCCTGAACCAAAACCCCAAACCACCAATCCCCATTAGAGACCACATGCATCAAAACAATTAGTCCCAGCCGTATTAGGAGCTATTGGTAGTATTACCTAGATAAATTACGCGGTGCAGGCCCAGGAGCGAGCCTGACGTGGAGCATGGATATCCAAATTTGTTGGGAAACCGAGCGAAATTAGTACTCAGACAGGAGGGAAATCCGCAACGAACTGCATGGATAGGAGAAGACAGGAGATTCAGGATAGAGCAAAAAATAAGAGGTAATCGGAACAAGCCAGTGCATTTCGGGTTCCTTATCGCCTACCGAAGAAATCAAATCCGAGGAGGCGCGGAGGTACAAGAGAACCTGTTTGAGGTCCCTGTTTATGACGGGGAGGAGAGAGAGGATTCGGGCTTCGGGGGAAAAAGCGGAAGGACGAAGTGGCAAGTGGCAGCGGAAGGAAGCAATAGGATAGGGTTCGAATGTTGGAACGGTGGAAACTTTTCTAGAGATTTATTATTATATTTGATTTGATTTGACTTCTGATCAAAATATCTTCCCATGGGAGGGGCGCGCTGCCGGCCCATCCATTTTTGGTCCAACGTATGTCTCCTTCCCGCCGTTCCTTCCCGACAAAGAAAAACCAAACAAATCTCGTTTTACCTTGTAATACTTTTTTTTTCAGAAACAAAGTAACGAGTGTTGCCTGGGACGCGGACAAGGAGCTCTCGGCCACGCACCTCCCTGAAATCCACACGTACATTATAGTCTTGGGATGGATGCTATTAATGCAATCTAACTTTGCTTTGAACCTATATGGATAGATACTCACTGATATATAACAGATGAACATTGAATCACATTTATTAGGCCCCCATGACTGTTGTGCAATTTGCGAGCTTGCTCGGCTGGAGCAGAGTAGAGCACGTTCATGGCAGTCCAGCATGACCTGGTCGGAGGATGCCAGCCATGTGCAAGCCCAGGTCGAGGATGCCAGCCACGAGCATGAAGCCCACAACCTCGACCAGGCGATCGTGGCGTGTACTGTTGCCGAGGCGAAGCATGGCCAGACCAAGCTTGATGTCGACGGGAAAGACCAGAATGCGGACATGCAGCTGGAGGAAGCAGCCTCAGTCTAGGAAGTGATGCCGTCTGCGATGCTACCGCTGGCCGCGGGAACGCAGACCACGGAGTTGGCGTCCAAGGCAGACGCGATGGGCAAAACGCGGCAAGCACGGACGACGGCTGCCTAGATTTGCTCATCACGGCTGGCGTAGTCTTCTACATGGCTTTCTTCTCGTACGCTGTCGCTGGCCACCAGTCGCCACTGTAACATCCCAAAAATCTAAATTTTGGAATGTTATAATAAATAGATAGATTAATTGATTGTTTGATTTGTTGTGTGATTATTTGAGTGAAATTCGAAACGTTTTGAAAGTTAAATGAGAGGGAATAAAAGGACTTTCCCAAACTTTTATTTTTCATTCGTGATCTTCATGAATTCAAATTCTTTTCAACACAAAACCCTAGAGAGAAGATGACATGACTTCTTCCATTTAAATTAAATGAAAAGGGTTGTTGAAAATATTTGAATTTCGTTTGAAAATATTTCAAATTCATAAACTTCAAGCAACTCAATGATTTTCATGAGAGAAGATAAAATGACTTCTTTAAATTATGAAATATGAGTTGGAAGTTAAAAGGATCAAATTCAAAGTCCTTTTGGATTTTTTTTTCAATTTAGAGTTATTTGAGTTTTATTCAAATTATTTTTCTCCAAAAACAAAATACATGGAAAATAGGGTAACATGATTCCCTACAATAGAAAATTGAAGAAAAATTAATTTGAAATCATTTTGGTATTTTAAAAATGATTTTTATTGGATTTTATTAGACCAGTGGCACTCTTTGATTTATCTGATTTTGTGAGGATTTTATTTGGCATATTAAAAATATCCATGTTGTAGAAAATCTTTTTCTGCAAATTTTGGTATATTATATGCATATATAATATTTTATTTCTCTTTGTTTTTATTTGTTTTGTTTGTCTGGAAAAAAAATCTTTATTAAAAAAAAATCTTCGTCCTAGCTGGGCCGAAGCCCAGCTACCGGCCCGCTCCGGCGCCGCCTTCTCCGTCGTGGCCGACCGGGACTCCACCGGAGTCCGGCGCCAACACGACTCCGGCCGGCCCCTCTCGCACGCCACCGCGCTGCCCCTCCCTCCATAAGACCCCGAGGCCCCGGCCCCGCCTCTCTCCCCTCGTTCGCCGCGCCCCGCCGCATCCCGCCGGATCTGCGCCGCCGCCTCGTCGCTGCATCGCCGCCTCGCCGCTGCTGCCGCTGCATGCCGCCTCGCCGCTGCTGCCGCTGCACGCCGCCACCGCCACCGTCTTCGCCGCCTGCAGCCGCGCCCGGAGCCACCGCCGTTCGCCCCTCGCCTCGCAGCCGGAGTCCACCGGAGCAATCGCCGTCGGCGATCTCTGCTCCGCCATCGACCCCCGCCACTGTCGGGATCTCGCCGGATCTCGACGGTTAGCAAACCACCGAACCAGTAAAACCCACCGCCTGGTTCACCCCATTTTTTTCGTTGTTATGTTTTGTTTTCGTTTTTTTTTCAAAAAAAAAAACCCATTTGGTTTTCTTTTCAGATCTAGTTAGTTAGTAAACGTTTTCTGTTTAGTAGTTCTTAGCGAACGTATTCGTTCCCTAGTACTATTCAGCGAACGTTCTTAGTTTAGATTCTGTTTCGTGGCCAGGGACCTAGGATAATTATTTATTTTACAGATTAGCCCCTAATCTTCAAACTATCATACTTTTTACTCGTTATACCAAATCCAACGAAACCAACGCCCACGTCTTCGTTACGATCTCCTCTATCCAGTAAAACAACTCAAACATGTTTTTGAAAAGTTTAAAATTTGAATTAGAACAGATTTGAATTCAAACTTCGTTTGATCATAACTTGAGTTTCGTAGCTCCGTTTGAGTTGATTCTTTTTGCAAATCGAAGCTCTTGACCTAAACTTTCTGATAAGGCCAAATTCACATAATTTTGGTACTGTTAGAAATTTTTTTATGTTGCAAGAGTTATTTGCTTGGTTTTGATGTTTTCCGAATTGTCTTCTTCGATCTTTCTGATCTTTTGAGTGATTGCTTATGTGTGGTTACTATTGCTTGCTTACGATAGATTGACCAGAGTGTGACGAGTAGAGCTATCAAGAGTTTTGAGTGCAAATCATCTTCATCAACATTGCAGGCAAGTTCACACTTTGATCATATCCCCTTTCATACCCAGCTTTATGCATCAGTTTCACCCTCCAACATTGCATGAGTAGGATTGATAACATGTGGGTATTGGGAATTAGTTGATGAGGTAGGAACCTATTGCCCTGCATTCAATCCCTTGGGAGTTACTATTACGTTATGCTTAGATTGCCATGCTATGCTCGTAGATGTGGATTGGGTTTTGAGAGTATTCATGACAGATGTGAGATTGTTAATTAATGGTTTACTTAAGGTGGCAACTTAAACACACATCTGGGTGGATTGAGGTACCTGGTTATTCCAGGATTGCCTGTCTAGGCACCTGGGTAGACCAGGATTGCCTGTTTTTTTATGCACCGCCACCCAGGCTCAAAGGGATCATGAGATTATTCATACTAGAAACTTCCGTGTGCAGCCACAAGCTATTATGGGCTCTAGCATAGTTGATTAAGTCGTGCGAACTCTTACAGGGTAGACTAGCAGATGTAGGGGAAAGTAGGTGTAACGGTCTATCCATCGTAAGGTGCTAGCGCTTCTGAAAGACTATGTCTCGGTCATCCGTTTCTCAAACACCATGTAGTGCGAGAAACCAAACGGAGGCGATCGAGTCTTGTGGGGAAAAGTGCGCAAACCTCTGCAGAGTGTATAAACTAATCATGATTAGCCGTGTCCCCGGTTATGGACATCTTGAGTATCTAGTACCTGGATTATCATGTGAATCTCAACATGTTACTCTAAAAATTTAATTTTGCTGGGTTTAATGATGTTACTTAATTGGGATTGAGAATGCTGTCAACCATTCTCAATGTTCAACAACCACCCATGATAGTTAAATAAAATTTATTCCTTTGCAGTAGGGAAAATTTGGCTTTTCGCAAAAACTTTATAACCATAAAGCTTTTCCACCAGCCAAATATGCATGTAGTGATAGCCTTTATTCATCATTATCCTCCGGTGTGAATTTGCCAGTACATTCAATGTACTGACCCTCTGTGGCTGCAACGTCTCATGTTGCAGGATATCTTACGACGAGTAAGTGATACGTTAGGGTTATGATTTCTACACTCAACTTTGCCGTTGGTGTTGATGGAAATCCACAACCTTGTTACTTCCGCTATTGTATTTGAGGTAATAGTATTTACGTTACTTTATACATGTGATTTACCTCTGTTATAAATCCTCGAGTACTGTGTGTGTCAGCATACTGATCCAGGGATGACACTTAAGCACAGAGACTTGATCCATTCGGGTCGGGTCGCTACAAGATGGTATCAGAGCACATGTTGACTGTAGGACGTGACCCTAGAAACTGGCAAGCCCATAGCAAAGATTTTTCTCTACAACTTTCCCTTTCAAAAAGATCTTTTACCTCTCTTCTCTTCTGAGCTTATTCAAAAATTTCCTTTTTAGTGAGACTATACCCCTTTCCCCTTTTGACCACACGAAGATTCGACTGATGAGACCACTCCAAGAAGTACAAGATATCGGACAACTAAGACCACTTCGGAATGAAGAGTATTTTTCGTGCATCTGAATAATGGAAACTACAATGGTTGAAGACCCAAGACAAGTAGAATTTGAAGGCTCTGAAGAATTCCCAGATTTGTATGACCTAGGAAGGCTACCCTTATGGAACTTGGTAGACTATGGAAGTTGTCAATACCCGAGATCAAGGTGTATCGGAGAAAGACTGAAACAAGGAGCATGAGAACTCAAAGTTTTGCCAAGAAAACCCTAAGGCAGGAGATATCAATTATGAAAGATAGCTCATGGCAATGACAAGGGCAGAAACACGGCTACCCCTGATGATATCGCTCGTTGATGCTATTGTCACCATGCTGAGTTAAGGATGCAATTTTAACCTTAGCTGGTGTATCACCAGGATTTGGAGTGTTACAACAAGAAGTTAAGATGGACCTACAAGAAGCAGTATTTTGACAAGGGAGTATTTCATGGGGAACTCAGGACCCTGAAGATGAGAGTAGCCAAGCTGGAGGAGCAAAACCTCGAGAAACCGGAAATTTGTCAGGAACTAGACCATGGTTCATGCCAAGGATGTTGAAACCTAGAAGTTTGAAATGCAACTCCGGAATATTAAAGGATGTCACGAGAGATTTCACGTCAACAGAGATGATCTGGCAAAAGAACTGGAGAAAGACAAGCATGATTGGAAGAAGCCATCAGAGGCATGAACATGGCTTGAAGAGTTTGGAGATGTTGAAGATTTATTGACCTTTAGAAGACCAAACCCCTGTTATATACCTACGTTAGATGCAACGTTTGTGGGCTGTCATTTGTTTGATGTTTTTTCCGACAGCCACAATAAAATCTGTCTTTTCAAAACTTTTGTTTGTATTGTGTGTATCCCTCTCTATCTCTCTTGTCTCACCCCAAATCCATGGACCCAATAGAGGATGAATGAAGATGAGCTTATATTTTCTGTACCGATGAGTCAATTGGGGACGGACCGATGGATTCAGAACATGGAGGATCACATGGAGAATAACCCTATAGTTGGAAACGATATGACCCAGCATGCTCTTCAGTGCTTTGAAAGAGGTGCTGCTACTTGGTGGAGGATGTACCAAACCATCAATGGATGGCAAGGAGTAACCACTTGGAAAGAATTTAAGTTAACTCTGCCAAAGTCTCGTCTTGTGTCCCAGAAGTTGAAGCCTTATGGAAAGGATATGAAGAAACCTTGTGCATGCAAGATTTGTGGAGAAATAGGACACACCCATAAAGAACACAAGGATGAATGCCCTAATTGTGAAGGAAGTCACCCAGTTGAAGAATGCCCAACTAGGCAGATTACTTGTTTCTTGTGTGAAGGGACTACCCACTATCCTGCTCAGTGTCACATTTACCCCATGGTACAACGAACCATCCAGCAGAAGAAAGAAGTAATGAAAGGAGCCTTCATGGAAATTTTGGAAGAAACTGTGATGAAGGAAGAGGTGGAGGACACGTCCAAAAAAGAACCAATTAAACCCTGCACCAAGTCATGCTATTCATGTGGAGAAGAAGGACACATCTCCCAGAATTGTTTGAATGGGGATCTAGTAGAATTCCCGACAGAGGAAGTAGAATATGACCCACAGGAAATAGAAGCCATGATTGGCATGGAAAGGTTCAGGAAGAGAAGCAAATTGGATTCTAGGAAGGACCTGAGTCATATCACCTGTTATAGGTGCAAGGAGTCAAGGCACTACCTCAGCAGGTGCCCAAAAAGTAAACCTCGATACTTGTCAGAAGTAATATGTTTTAGTTGTAATGGAGCAGGGCACTTTGCCAGAGAATGCCCCAAGGAGAAGGAAACTTGTGCTATATAGTTGAGTTTGCAACAAAAGATATGGAGTAGTAGAAGTGGGAACATTTTCTTCTATATTGAGGTGTTGAGTTGAGACATGTAATGGAAAAGCGAGAGATTGTAATCATTTAAGAATGAATAAAGTTAGCATCGTTGGTACTAATATGGATTTTATGAGTTGTTACTCTATGAAGAAGGATTTTGGCCATTTTGAGGATATGAGAAATGTGGTCTATGGAAGATTTGTGCATTTTAAGGGTGGTAGTACCCTGTAAGAACCGTTGACCCCTGGAAAAGATAAGGATACTCCACTGAGTGGATTTCGAACAAAATGAATACAAGTTTTGTCTCGATATGTGTGATACCCCAAGACTATGTGGGATGAAGTTGGAGACCGTCAGTTGTTTGGACCAAATTAATGTGATCAAGAAGTCAGAAGAAAATGTTAAGTTGATTTGAGATAGACTGAAGGTAGCTCAGTCCAGGCAGAAGAAGTTATGCAGACTAAAAAACGCAAGGAGGTAGTCTATGAAATTGGAGATAGAGCATGTCTTCGTGTGTCCCCTCTGCGAGGAGTTAAACGAATTGGAGTTAAGGGAAAGTTAGCCCCGAGATTTGTAGGACCATACCGAGTTTTGGAGCGTATGGGAGAAGTGACCAACAAGTTGGAGTTACCCGAAGGACTGTCAGGAGTTCATGATGTGTTTCACGTTTCTCAGTTGAAGAGTGCCATGCAGAGATGGCCAATATTTCCCTGTAAGGATGCTTGACCCTGGAAAGGATAATGATGTTCCACGAAGTAGAGTATGGACTTCATAAGTATAAGTTTTTGTCTTGGTATGAGGGATAACCCACGAGGATGAAGAGATGAATTACTATTGGATATAAAGGAGGTATGATGTTGGTATTATGAAATGATTGTAACTCCATGATGAGTTTGAATAATCACGTCTTAGTTTGGTGCCAATAGAAGGAAGGAAGACAGTACAATTGGATGGATTTAAGAATACTAGGAAGTTGGAAGTTGGAATAATGATCAGTTGCCCGAGGATGAGTTCAAGGATTACAAGTAATAAGATGGGCCATAACCCACAGGCCCAGGACCTGCCAAGAAGCAAGCACATTCTTGCTGAAGGAAAAACCCTGGAGGAAGTTACGATTTTATCGACAGACGATCTTATAGGAGTTATGCAAAACCTGAGAGATTGTGAAGGAACGATAGATATTTGTTTGGCTTGCAGAATCAATGGATTTATCCAAACCTTGGTTCGTCGACAAGAGAAATTCTGCAATGCTTGTGAGGATGACCGAGTGTTAGTATGCGAGATTCGCTAAACTGTATACATGGTAATGATTTGGGTGCGGGATGGATTGATCACCATACCGACTTACTCTTATTGTTCGCCTTGCTATATGGGATGGTAAATCTGAGTGACTTACCTATAGTAGAGAGACGACGATCAAAACCTTGTTTAAATCTTAGAATGGTATAGCAATTTTTCCCTTGTACAAGGCAGCTTTTGCCAACCGTAGGTTATACGGTGAGGATCAACCCAGACCCATTTCCTGCAGGAGAAACCATAAATGGTTGACCACCATGAGATATCGATAGTTGTTTAGTTTTGGCACCAGACCCGTCAGCTAAGAAGACCCAATCTCGGAATAACCTTACCAAGAAGAAAGGACAGAAGAATTGAGGTAAAGGTTATGCCACTACCGGAAGAGCCACAGAAGGAATTATCTCGAGAATCTGAGAAGACTGACGCTGTCAACAATAAGGATGGAGTGTATGAGTTTTGATGGAACCGTAACCATGCTTCTAAGGGTGGTAGCACCCCAGACCCTTGTGATGATCGATGGATTTTGAGAAGACCCCGACCCTAACCTCTTTCTTTCTAGCCTCTCCGAATCTCGAGGACGAGATTCATTTTAAGGGTGGTAGGTTTGTAACATCCCAAAATTCTAAATTTTGGAATGTTATAATAAATAGATAGATTGATTGATTGTTTGATTTGTTGTGTGATTGTTTGAGTGAAATTCGAAACATTTTGAAAGTTAAATGAGAGGGAATAAAAGGACTTTCCCAGACTTTTATTTTTCATTCGTGATCTCCATGAATTCAAATTCTTTTCAACACAAAACCCTAGAGAGAAGATGACATGACTTCTTCCATTTAAATTAAATGAAAAGGGTTGTTGAAAATATTTGAATTTCGTTTGAAAATATTTCAAATTCATAAACTTCAAGCAACTCAATGATTTTCATGAGAGAAGATAAAATGACATCTTCAAATTATGAAATATGAGTTGGAAGTTAAAAGGATCAAATTCAAAGTCCTTTTGGAATTTTTTTCAATTTAGAGTTATTTGAGTTTTATTCAAATTATTTTTCTCCAAAAACAAAATACATGGAAAATAGGGTAACATGATTCCCTACAATAGAAAATTGAAGAAAAATTAATTTGAAATCATTTTGGTATTTTTAAAATGATTTTTATTGGATTTTATTAAAAATATCCATGTTGTAGAAAATCTTTTTCTGCAAATTTTGGTATATTATATGCATATATAATATTTTATTTCTCTTTGTTTTTATTTGTTTTGTTTGTCTGGAAAAAAAATCTTTATTAAAAAAAATCTTCGTCCTAGCTGGGCCGAAGCCCAGCTACCGGCCCGCTCCGGCGCCGCCTTCTCCGTCGTGGCCGACCGGGACTCCACCGGAGTCCGGCGCCAACACGACTCCGGCCGGCCCCTCTCGCACGCCACCGCGCTGCCCCTCCCTCCATAAGAACCCGAGGCCCCGGCCCCGCCTCTCTCCCCTCGTTCGCCGCGCCCCGCCGCATCCC
Organism: Triticum urartu; assembly: GCF_003073215.2. Lineage (NCBI taxonomy): Eukaryota > Viridiplantae > Streptophyta > Magnoliopsida > Poales > Poaceae > Triticum > Triticum urartu. Next base: position 146,422,684 of record NC_053022.1, read on the forward strand.
GCCGGATCTGCGCCGCCGCCTCGTCGCTGCATCGCCGCCTCGCCGCTGCTGCCGCTGCATGCCGCCTCGCCGCTGCTGCCGCTGCACGCCGCCACCGCCACCGTCTTCGCCGCCTGCAGCCGCGCCCGGAGCCACCGCCGTTCGCCCCTCGCCTCGCAGCCGGAGTCCACCGGAGCAATCGCCGCCGGCGATCTCTGCTCCGCCATCGACCCCCGCCACTGTCGGGATCTCGCCGGATCTCGACGGTTAGCAAACCACCGAACCAGTAAAACCACCGCCTGGTTCACCCCATTTTTTTCGTTGTTATGTTTTGTTTTCGTTTTTTTTTTCAAAAAAAAAAACCCATTTGGTTTTCTTTTCAGATCTAGTTAGTTAGTAAACGTTTTCTGTTTAGTAGTTCTTAGCGAACGTATTCGTTCCCTAGTACTATTCAGCGACGTTCTTAGTTTAGATTCTGTTTCGTGGCCAGGGACCTAGGAGTAATTATTTATTTTACAGATTAGCCCCTAATCTTCAAACTATCACTACTTTTTACTCGTTTATCCAAATCCAACGAAACCAACACTCACGTCTTCGTTATGATCTCCTCTATCCAGTAATCCAAATCAAACATGTTTTTGAAAAGTTTAAAATTTAAATTAGATCAGATTTGAATTCAAACTTCGTTTGATCATAACTAGAGTTTCGTAGCTCCGTTTGAGTTGATTCTTTTTGCAAATCGACGCTCTTGACCTAAACTTTCTGATAAGGCCAAATTCACATAATTTTGGTACTGTTAGAAATTGTTTTATGTTGCAAGAGCTATTTGCTTGGTTTTGATGTTTTCCGAATCGACTTCTTCGATCTTTCTGGTCTTTTGAGTGATTGCTTATGTGTGGTTACTATTGCTTGATTACGATAGATTGACCGTAGTGTGATGAGTAGAGCTATCAAGAGTTTTGAGTGCGAATCATCTTCATCAACATTGCAGGCAAGTTCACACTTTGGTGAGTTAGCTCACTCATTAGGCACCCCAGGCTTTACACTTTATGCTTCCGGCTCGTATGTTGTGTGGAATTGTGAGCGGATAACAATTTCACACAGGAAACAGCTATGACCATGATTACGCCAAGCTATTTAGGTGAGACTATAGAATACTCAAGCTTGCATGCCTGCAGGTCGACTCTAGAGGATCCCCGGGTACCGAGCTCGAATTCAAACTTCATTTGATCATAACTTGAGTTTCGTAGCTCCGTTTGAGTTGATTCTTTTTGCAAATCGACGCTCTTGACCTAAACTTTCTGATAAGGCCAAATTCACATAATTTTGGTACTGTTAGAAATTGTTTTATGTTGCAAGAGCTATTTGCTTGGTTTTGATGTTTTCCGAACCGACTTCTTCGATCTTTCTGGTCTTTTGAGTGATTGCTTATGTGTGGTTACTATTGCTTGATTACGATAGATTGACCGGAGTGTGACGAGTAGAGCTATCAAGAGTTTTGAGTGCGAATCATCTTCATCAACATTGCAGGCAAGTTCACACTTTGAGCATATCCCCTTTCATACCCAGTTTTTATGCATTAGTTTCACCCTCAAACATTGCATGAGTAGGATTGATAACATGTGGGTATTGGGAAGTAGTTGATGAGGTAGGAACCTATTGCCCTGCATTCAAACCTTGGGAGTTACTATTACGTTATGCTTATAGTGCCATGCTATGCTCGTAGACGTGGATTGGGTTTGAGAGTATTTCATGACAGATGTGAGATTGTTAATTAATGGTTTACTTAAGGTGGCAACTTTAACACACATCTGGGTGGATTGAGGCACCTGGGTATTCCAGCGATTGCCTGTCTAGGCACCTGGGTAGACCAGGATTGCCTGTTTTTTATGGACCGCCACCCAGGCTCAAAGGGATCATGAGATTATTCATACTAGAAACTTCCGTGTGCAGCCACAAGCTATTATGGGCTCTAGCATAGTTGATTAAATCGTGCGAACTCTTACAGGGTAGACTAGCAGATGTAGGGGAAAGTAGGTGTAACGGTCTATCCATCGTAAGGTGCTAGCGCTTCTGAAAGACTATGTCTCGGTCATCCATTTCTCAAACATCGTGTAGTGCGAGAAAGCAAACGGAGGCGATCGAGTCTTGTGGGGAAAAGTGGCGCAAACCTCTGCAGAGTGTATAAACTAATCATGATTAGCCGTGTCCCCGGTTATGGACATCTTGAGTATCTAGTACCTGGATTATCATGTGAATCTCAACATGTTACTCTAAAAATTTAATTTTGCTGGGTTTAATGATGTTACTTAATTGGGATTGAGAATGCTGTCAACCATTCTCAATGTTCAACAACCACCATGATAGTTAAATAAAATTTATTCCTTTGCAGTAGGGAAAAATTGGCTTTTCGCAAAAACTTTATAACCATAGAGCTTTTCCACCAGCCAAATATGCATGTAGTGATAGCCTTTATTCATCATTATCCTCTGGTGTGAATTTGCGAGTACATTCAATGTACTGACCCTCTGTGGCTGCAATGTCTCATGTTGCAGGATATCTTACGACGAGTAAGTGATACGTTAGGGTTATGATTTCTACACTCAACTTTGCCGTTGGTGTTGATGGGAATCCACAACCTTGTTACTTCCGCTATTGTATTTGAGGTAATAGTATTTACGTTACTTTATACATGTGATTTACCTCTGTTATAAATCCTCGAGTACTGTGTGTGTCAGCATACCGATCCAGGGATGACACTTAAGCACAGAGACTTGATCCATTCGGGTCGGGTCGCTACAACCAGAATTCATAACTTGGTTGCGGCAGCCATGGCAGCCGTGGGTGTCGCAGGACATGGCAAGCTCGGACGATGGCCAGCGCGAACATAGTTTTTCTAGTTCATCCTAGCTTTGCTCCATGTAGCAAGCAGAAGACTCGGAAAGAAGGTGCATGGACTTTAGAAGAGGATAGTGGGGAAGGATTGATGTGGAAGAATGAGTGTCCAGAGGAAGAAGAGTAATGAAATGGAGAAGAGAGGAGTGGGGGCTCGTATGCATTGAATGGACTTGTTGGCCTTTTGGGTGGTTGGGCGATGGTGGTTGAGGTCGGGCCTGGGTGCCTGGGTGTAATATTTGACTATGTCAATGCAGAAAAAAAGACTAAATACAGAGCATGCTTGTGAAAAGATACATGTCGAATAAACTCTTAATACGTACTGCCTAATATAGGAGATGTGAATCCCGAGGCTAATCAATGAGACAGATTCCGGTGGGTGGAGTCACCCGGTGCTCCTACGCATTTTCGGTGTTGTCTGTCATTACTCCTATAAAGAATACTAGCACATATGCCCGTGCGTTGCAACGGGAGGAAAAATAGTGTGCACTTAATGCAGTGAGAATTATACGTGTAAGAAAAACTCTGTGTGCATGTCAAGAAGGAACATTTTGGTTATGGGTTTCACCGCATGTGAAGTAATCAATCTGCTATTTTTTCATTCATTGATTGAGTGGATTTAAGAGTTTTATTAGGTCATCGCACGCCAGAGAAGGTCCGTGAATTATTCAATCTACTTTTTCATTCATCGAGGGGATTTTAAGGCATGAAGTTCAATAATATGGAAATGAGGCGGGTCTTCTTTTTCCATGTACAAGCCACCGATGTGTACAACCGAAGTTAATTGTACTCCACTATTTTGCGTTCCTTGGTCGAGAGGATTTAAGGTTGAAGTTCAATAATGTGGGAGGTCGCCGGGTCTTTTCTTTTTCATGCATCTAGCTCACGTAGTCGGGTCTTCTCTTCTCTTTGCCTCGAGTAGGAATCCTTGAGAAATGTAGGGCCCTTTTGTTGATAGTTCAGCTAGCAATTCATTCATCTAGCGCACATACTGAAGTTAATTCCCTTTTTTAGAAAGCTCGCGTACGAATCCATCCATGCTTCATTCAGTTTAATTCATTTATCCTTCATTCAGTTCACTACATATAGTTTCGCACACGTATAAAAATTGTTACGACTGTATGTAAACAAGCAATATGGGACTATTGAACATATTTTATTTTCCTTATTTCCTAGGTAGCTGGGCTAGCTAAATTGCGTGGGGTGTGAAATTCTCAGACATCGAATTGACCTGTGTTTGTAAGGCGTGAGTACAAATCCAGAAAGAAAGATGAGTTGAAGGATCGTACTCACGATCTCAAACACCTGACAGAGTGTTGCCATTGATTCGAATAAACATGTCCTGCTAACCAATGGACAATGTAAATATTTAAGAACATACCGCAACGTCAGATTTGAAACATTCTATGATTACTTTTTTTTACTTCTTAAAAAATAATAATTATTATGAATTGCCGCATATTCTTGGAAACATGAACGAATTTTGAAATCCCAAACAATTTTCAAAACTGCAATTTGTTTTCTGGAAGTTTCATACATTTTCAGAAATACAGAAACAAAATTTGAAATGGGAACATTTTCTAAAATTCACAAACATTTTTCAAAAACACGAACCTTTATAAGAAAACAGGCATTTTTTGAATTTTTGAACAATTTTCAAAAAAGGGAACATGTTTACCTTGCAGAACAATTTTAGAAAATATGTAATTTTTAACGTGAACATTATTTGAATTTGTGAGCATTCCTCTAAAGCAAGAATATTTCTCAAATTTGGAGCATTTCTAAAATGTAATTTTTTTAAAGAATCTTGAACAATTTTGGAAAATACAATTTATTTTTGAAAAAAATGAGAACATTACTTTTCATTTAAAAATTTCAGTGTCCTTTTCCAGCTAGCTCAAGTGCCAATACATACATCCTACGTCCTGCATAATATATCCATACTTCATACATCTTATTACTACATGTAGTTTCACACGTTTATAAATTGGTACGACCGTATGTAAAGAGCATTACGGGGCTATTCAAAATATTTTTTATGTTTAATTCATGAACATTTCATTACAATAAGATTTTTTTTCTAATTTGGAACATTTTTTAATGTTTTTTTTGAAAATCTCAAACAATTTTGTAAAACAGAAACATTTTTTTTCCGTTTTCAACAAATTTTAGAATGACAATTTTTTTAATATCTGGACATTTTTAAAACGGGAATAAAATTTTGGAATTCTGAACATTCTTCAAAATTTTGAACGAAATTGAAATTCTAAAAATTTCATAAAAAAATTGATAAAAAAAATAAAAATAAAAATTAAAAATGAAAAGGGAAAAAAGAAATAGGAAATAAAAAGAGAAAGGAACATAAAATGTTAAATATAAAATGAACACAAAAATATGAAAACGGGTCGGCCCAGTCCAGGGCTATCTGTGCGAACCTCTGACTATCTGTCGCCCCGTGCGGCAAATAGGAGTTTCCCAGCTGCATGGGCAGGGAAATAAGTGGGCTGGCTTTACTGGGCTTTAGTGCGTGGCACATGTATGAAATTCTGGATAAACTGTATTTCTTTTTCTAGCACATGGATGCATAAAAAAATAGTACCACCTCGGATAGTAAAAAAATCTATTCGCTGGTGAACGGATGAATTTTTTGAAGAAACACACATTGCTTTATTAGTAGGTATAGATTGGAGTACCCATTTTCTAGGGGCTTCGCAGGCAAGGAGGCTCTTCATGCCATCTGTTTGCTAGTGGCATGTCACGGGTGCCTTTCAGGGGCTCCCCACACCGTTTGATCTACCCAGACAGCGTGCACCCAGATGACCTATCTCGGGTTCCATGACGGGTGGACCACGGGAGCGCTAGGGGGCATCATCATGTGGAGTTTTCAGTCACGCCCGTGTGCGAGATCTCGCTTGTGATGGGGTGGGAGGACCTGCCTATCCGTTGCCTTTAGCTCCGTGTAGGGTTGTCTGCTCACGCCACCCAGGCTCGCACGGCGAGCCCGTCCACACCGTCCCATTCCTGATGGCGTGCTGCAGGTGCCTTTTGGGTGTTCTTCGCGACGTACGATCGGCCCGGAGGGCGTGCGCCATGGCCACCAGCCTTAGGGGTCCATGGTGGGTGGACAACGAACGCACACGAGGCCAATGTCACATGGTGTTTTCAGTCGTGTCCACGGGAAAGCTCCCGCTGTCCCGCGCGTGACGGGTGGCGGACCCGACTGCCAGCGTCCTTTGGCTCCAAGTGGGGTGGTCCGGTCACGCTAGCTGGCCTGCGTGCGCGGTTGTCTGGGGTTGGTGCTTGTCGGATGGGCCGAGTGGGTCAGCCGGCTAGGGTCGTGATGGCTGGACAATCATCCATTAGTTCCATCTGGGCAGGGGTCGCGGAGGTAAGAGGCCGACATGCGCACGCACTCAGCCCTATCGGGCTGCTTTGCTCGTTCTAGCCGAGCACTACAGCTCGTAGCTTCGCTCGCTTTGTGCCGAGTTGTTTCACTCTGCTGGCTCGAGCTGCCTTTGGGATGGAGGATCAGTTGCTCGGCCTAAGAAGTTGGTTGTTTTCATGGGTGTTTTGGTCTTTTCCTTAAGCCGGTTCTGATTTCCTATAAGTTTGTTGTTTTACGCCTCTCGTCGGGCACTGCGCGCACTGGGCTCTCTTTTGCTTAGTTTTGCTCCTGCTGGCGGCGGACGCGTCTTCGAGGTGGACATTATCCGAAGCGATAGCTGGCAGGTACAGGGCATCTGTGCATGCCCAAAGTCATAGACGTGGAGGCCGGCGTGGGTGGCAGGCAGCGCAACGCCTGTGTTGGGGGAATTACCCACGGATTGGACTTGGGTTACCAAGACACAACCCGCCAAGGCCAGAAGGCCCAGGATCGGGTTGTCCATGAAGCTATCTAGGTCGTGTCTCTGTGGGCTGGTGAGCCTGGAGAGAACCCGACCGGTGGAGACAGGACTCGACTTCTCCCGAAATTCAATACTAGACGGAGTCCACGGATTGAAAGCACGATGGAGACTAGAGTAGGACTCCGACTGCGGGTTGAACCGAAATCTCTTGTAACCCCAGGGACCCTATTATTATATAAAGGGGGTTCCTGGGTCGTTAGAAAGAACAAGTTCTAAGCTCTCAAGATAGAGGTGGCGGAATAACACCCTTGTAATTGAGATCACCATATTCAATAAGCAATCTAGCAGGAGTAGGTTTTACCCTTAATAGAGGGGTCGAACCTGGGTAAACTCGTGTCTCTCATTTCCGACCAACCCCATCCAAGGCTTCACCTCGTAGCTATGGCCTCGTGACTAAATTCTCCTATGAGGACACTTGCCATGACAACCCCACAATAGTTGGCGCCCATTGTGGGGTGCACGCACAAGGGTGTTGTCTTCTTGGAGGAAGGCTTCCTAGGGATTGAGAAGCTTGCGATCGCTATATGAAGAAGAGCCGACGCGGAAGGATCTACATTGATGACGTAGGTTGGGGTCCCGTGACCAACTCCCTTGAGTCAGGATTCCAGCCCCCCTTCGGCAAGATCGATGTCTTCATTGGGTTCATCGGCAGAACCGTGCATGATCTAGAAACCGCCGCCGACTCCATCTCAGGAGGCACCACGCTCACTGACAGCGAATCGTCGGGGTGATAACGATCGCGATGAAACCGAGTCCATCCTCCTGCTTTTCGATGAGAAGTTGGGTTGATATTCAGATGAGGAAGAGTACTCGGTCTCTCACGGGCCACCTCGTCACGCAGCTGTCTACATGACAAGAGATCAACATGTACAACCTCATTATGACGGCAATGGAAACCTAATCACGACCCCTCCGGACGCATTCTCAAGCCAGAACCCAGATTTTAGTACGCCGGGTCAGGTAGCTAACACCCTAGTGGTAGCCGCCGCAGGAGCAACAGTGACTAGAGGAGTCGTGCGTAGAAAGCTCGGGTGCACATGGGCTAGTAGCCACATCGGCAGCACTCGGTGCGCTCATTGCAGACCTGGTTACTCCGGAGAACACGAAAACACGGGCAACAGAGATTGAGAAGTGTCGTGAATAGCTCACCAAAGTTCAGGAGAACATTGAAGCGGAAAACACATGTCTTAGTATGGCTCAGAAGGCCATCCTTCAGGAGGCCCAGCGTCTAGAGAACGAGGGGATTCACGTTGGTTTTCGCCAAAGGGAGTTGTCCACGATGCATCAAAGGAGGCACCAGAGCCGGCTTCTAGCTGGGATAGGCCTGCTGGAGCCACAAACACTTTTTCAAACACCACAAGATGCCCCTCTCCAGGCAATGCCGAGAGTAAACATAAAAGTCGGCATGGGAGTAGCAGCGGGAGAGCCAATTGCAGGAACGGTTCCAGGAGCAGGAACCGCCATGCCCTAGTCAGCTCGAGGTGTCGTGCCTCCAAACATGAACCAGCCCTAGAGGCAATAGCAGCCATCTCTACAACAGTACCGGTCGCAAGAGCTGGCTCCGAAGTAGCCGATCCAGCAAGAGCCGGCACGTTTTCATACACCAGCTGGTAACTATTCTAACCTGGTGGACAATGTGTGGGCAGTGACACACAACCTCTCTTAAATCCGATCTATGGGAATAATCCGTTCGAAATCGAGGCAATGAAGGGAATTGAGATGTTGCAGGAGAGCCCTGCTACCTCTTGAGCACTGCGTTGGATTTCCCTGAAGAGGAAGGGATGATGCAGCAAAGTAGCGTAAGTATTTCCCTCAGTTTTTGAGAACCAAGGTATCAATCCAGTAGGAGGCTACGCTCGAGTCCCTCGTACATACACAAAAACAATAGCTCAATGCAACCAACGCGCTTAGGGGTTGTCAATCCCTTCACGGTCACTTACGAAAGTGAGATCTGATAGAGATGATAAATAATATTTTTGGTATTTTTGGTATAGAGATGCAAAGTAAAAAGTAAAAGCAAAGTAAAAGCAAGGCAATAATAAAGTGATGAAGATTGATATGATGAGAAAGAGACCCGGGGGCCATAGGTTTCACTAGTGGCTTCTCTCAAGAGCATAAGTATTCTACGGTGGGTGAACAAATTACTATTGAGCAATTGACAGAATTGAGCATAGTTATGAGAATATCTAGGTATGATCATGTATATAGGCATCACGTCCGAGACAAGTAGACTGAAACGATTCTGCATCTACTACTATTACTCCACTCATCGACCGCTATCCAGCATGCATCTAGAGTATTAAGTTAAAAACAGAGTAACGCCTTAAGCAAGATGACATGATGTAGAGGGATAGTTTCATGCAATATGATAAAAACCCCATCTTGTTATCCTCGATGGCAATGATACAATACGTGCCTTGCTGCCCCTTCTGTCACTGGGAAAGGACACCGCAAGATCGAACCCAAAGCTAAGCACTTCTCCCATGGCAAGAACAACCAATCTATTAGGCCAAACCAAACTGATAATTCGAAGAGACTTTCAAAGATAACCAATCATACATAAAAGAATTCAGAGAAGATTCAAATATTATTAATAGATAGACTTGATCATAAACCCACAATTCATCGGTCTCAACAAACACACCGCGAAAAGAAGATTACATCGAATAGATCTCCATGAGAGAGGGGGAGAACTTTGTATTGAGATCCAAAAAGAGAGAAGAAGCCATCTAGATACTAACTATGGACCCATAGGTCTGAAGTAAACTACTCACAATTCATCGAAGGGGCTTGGATGATGATGTAGAAGCCCTCCGTGATCGATGCCCCCTCCGGCGGAGCTCCGGAACAGGCCCCAAGATGGGATCTCGTGGATAAAGAAAGTTGCGGCGGTGGAATTAGGTTTTTGGCTCCGTCCCCGATCGTTTGGGGGTACGTGGATATATATAGGAGGAAGAAGTATGTCGGCGGAGCTTCGAGGGGCCCACGAGGCAGGGGGCGCGCCCTAGGGGGGGCGCCCTCCACCCTCGTGACCACCTCGTGGATTTCTTGACGGAGGGTCCAAGTCTCCTGGATCTTATCTGATGAGAAAATCACGTTTCCGAAGGTTTCATTCCGTTTGGACTCCATTTGATATTCCTTTTCTTCGAAACCCTAAAACAGGCGAAAACAACAATTCTGGGCTGGGCCTCCGGTTAATAGGTTAGTCCCAAAAATAATATAAAAGTGGGAAATAAAGCCCAATAATGTCTAAAATAGTAGATAATATAGCATGGAGCAATCAAAAATTATAGATACGTTGGAGATGTATCAGATAGCAGTCACACAACAAGCGAACTATTCAAATATGACCAAGAGGCTACACTCTACGCCTTACAACAGTCGGAGAAACTCAACATGCAAAAGCCGGCATGGAGACTCGCTTGTCCCTACAAGTTCAAGCAATGCCTGCACCATAGGGAGCGTCAAGCAAATAATCAGGAACCAATGCCAGTGATCTCACACGTGCAAGCTATTATCGATTCTGGGCACGCAACATGCACAACGGAGGCAGGCAATATGGTCAATGAGCACGTCCAGTCGACTCACCATTGGGCATGCTATGTCATGGAGATTATTGATGACCCACAATTATAGGGGATCTATCGTAGTCCTTTCGATAAGTAAGAGTGTCGAACCCAACGAGGAGCAGAAGGAAATGACAAGTGGTTTTCAGCAAGGTATTCTCTGCAAGCACTGAAATTATCGGTGACAGATAGTTGTATGATGAGATAATTCGTAACGGGTAACAAGTAACAAAAGTAAACAAGGTGCAGCAAGGTGGCCCAATCCTTTTTGAAGCAAAGGACAAGCCTGGACAGACTCTTATATAAGCAAAGCGCTCCCGAGGACACATGGGAATTATTTTCAAGTTAGTTTTCATCATGCTCATATGATTCGCGTTCGTTACTTTGATAATTTGATATGTGGGTGGACCGGTGCTTGGGTGCTGCCCTTCCTTGTACAAGCCTCCCACTTATGATTAACCCCCCTCGCAAGCATCCGCAACTAAGAAAGAAGAATTAAGATAAATCTAACCATAGAATGAAACATATGGATCTAAATCAGCCCCTTACGAAGCAACGCATAAACTAGGGTTTAAGATTTTGTCACTCTAACAACCCATCATCTACTTATTACTTCTTTGTAACATCCCAAATTTCCAATTTGGAATGTTATACATAGATCATTCATGCATATCATATTTTATTGCATATTCGATTCGTGATCCTCGAAATTCTAAGCAACTCAAGGACCCTCGGAGAGAGTTGGAGATTTCACTGTTTTCATATTTGAATTTTATCAAATATCAAAACGAGGATCAATTTGTTTTATTATTTTTCTCTCCGAGAATATTTCATATAAACAAAATATATGAGAGGGGATAATATGACTTCCCCAAAAATAATGAAATATTGGAGAAAATATTAAAAACAAATAAATATTTAATTTGGGATTTTATTGCTATTTTATTTGCATAGGAAAAATTCGCGTTTTTCAAATTTGCATTTTAGGCCCAAATAAATGTTCACCTTGTCCAGTAGATTTCTAGAGGACGGGAAAAATTTATTTCCGAATTTTTGGCGTCCGTTTAGTACTTATTTTTGGCGTTTTTCTGTGCGGATTTTTTAAAGTTTTTCCGCCGGACTGAACTGGGCCGAGGCTGTAACGCCCCAAGACCGGAGCTTCAGGTGCCTTCCATGATTCCTGGATTTTGTCGTGTGATTTGTTTGGTCCGTTGCATTTCATCTTTGCATCATGTGCATTGCATCATACCATCATGTCATTTCTTTTCTTAACTTAACTAAATAAATGGCATGGATCTTTGATCCATTTAAACCGAGGGAATTCACGTGGTGATTCTCTTTATAACATATCCTCCCAATAGTAGGGAGCTATATTCAATATTTCATTAATGTGGAATTACCTTGACACACTTGCAAAATAATTCCCCATGCCTTTGACCCATGCATCATCTCCTTCTCCTTTCCTTATTCTTTCTTTCATTTTGGCAAGTGTCCTTTTCTCCTCCTCCTTATATGTTCATTCCTTTCCTGGTGCTAGTTCTCCATGCCTAAACCCTCTCTGTCAAATTTCAAATCCTTTGGAGTTGTTTTGGTTAGGTTCAAAAATGCCTCAAGTTTGAATCATAACCTCACGGTCGAAGCACGACTTAGAGGCATAACCGCATTGAAAGCAATTTCGCAAGTGAGGTAATCTTCACACAACCCATGTAATACATAAGGGAAAAGAGACATAGTTGGCTTACACTCGCCACTTCACACAAATACATGAATAAAGCATTACAACATCCAGATACAATCAAGGTCCGACTACGGAACCAAAATAAAAGAAGAACCCCAAATGCGACAAGGTCCGCGATCGACCCCAACTGGGCTCCACTACTGATCAACTGGAAGCGGAACAACATAAAGGACAAGATCTTCATCGAGCTCCTCCTTGAGCTTGGTTGCGTCATCTGCACGGACTCATCGGCACCTGCAAGCTGGTTTTGTAAGTATCTGTGAGTCACGGTGTAGCGACCAGACCTCAAACAGTCTGATCTCTGTGCTCCGGTGTCATCCCTGGATCAGTAATGCTGACACCACACAGTACTCGGAGGATTTATAGCAGAGTAGCAATCACACACTTATTACATCGAGTGTCTCAAAAGAGAACTTATTACAGTAAATATGGCTTAAGGCCATCTAATTACGATAACAGCGGAAGGCTTGGAAGATAAGTGAGTCCAACAACTCCAACGGCATCACTGAGTATAGAACCACGACCTAAAAACTCCTTAATCGTCGTTTGAAAAGTCTGCAACATTAACGTTGCAGCCCGAAAACGGGTCAGCACATGGAATATGCTGGCAAGGTAACACATAGAGAGTAATGGAATGCAACAGCTATACTATATGCATATTTGGCTGGTGGAAAGCTCTATGGTTACAGTTTTGCATAAAGCCAATTTTTCCCTACTTCAAAAGGAATAAATTTAATTACTATCATGGTGGTTGTTAAACATTGAGAATGGTTGACAGCATTCTCAATCCTAATTAAGCATCATCATTAACCCAACATCATTAATTTTTGAGTAACATGTTGAGATTCACATGATAATCCAGATACTAGATACTCAAGATGTCCATAACCGGGGACACGGTTAATCATGATTAGTTTGTTACACTCTGCAGAGGTTTGCGCACTTTTCCCCACAAGACTCGATTGCCTCCATTGGATTTCTCGCACTACATGGTGTTTGAGAAACAGATGACCGAGACACAGTCTTTCAGAAGCACTAACACCTACTTTCCCCTACATCTGCTAGTCTACCCTGTAAGAGTTCGCACGACTTAATCAACTATGCCAGAGCCCATAATGGCTTGTGGCTGCACACGGAAGTTTCTAGTTTGAAAAATCTCATGATCCCTTTGAGCCTGGGTGGCGGTCCAAAAGAAAACAGGCATGTCCTGGAATACCCAGGTGCCTCAATCCACCCAGATGTGTGTTTAAGTTGCCACCTTAGATAAACCATTAATTATCAATCTCACATCTTTCATGGATTTCACTCACCCAATCCACGTCTACTAGCATAGCATGGCATAATAAGCAGACGTAGAAGTAACTCCCAAAGGTTTGATAATAAACAGGTAATAGGTACTACCTCATCTACTTCCCATCCCACAGTTTAATTAGATCCTAATCATGCAATGTGTGAAGATTGATCTAATGCAAAAAAAACTGGGTTGTAGAAAAGGTATGATCAAAGTGTTACTTGCCTTGCTGATGATCCGCGAAACCTAACGATTCGAAGTAACAGGCGGCGCACTCCGGGTACTCTATCGCAGGCAAACAAACAAGCATACAATAAGTACTCATCTAATGCACACGTAAAACTCAAATAAGAGATCTAACCAGAAGGTTCAACTTAAGAACTCCGGTTGGCAAAAAGAATCAAATCGAACGAAGCAAAGAAAGTCAAACGGCGAAAGAAAACAACTTCGTTCTAGTAATCTGAGCCTAAGTCAAATTTTACAGTAGCAAAAACTTGTTTAAGTTGATTATTCGGATAGAGGGTTTCGAGACGAAACTCCAAGCGCTTGAATCGCCTGATTCCGATAAACGAGCGAAAAGAAAATCTAAAACGAAAATCGGATCAGAAATCGCAATCAGAAAATAACCGCGGAAAAATCCGACGAAAAAGAAAAACGACGAACGGATTTTTTTAAAAAAAACGGCACGGATTTCGAGGTGCGGCGAACCTCGGGCGACGGGTCGCGATGGTGGCGGCGGCGGGGCTGGGGCTGGGCGCGGCTGGGCCTTCGGGCTGGCTTGCCCCGGCTTATAAAGGCCCCGGCCAGGCGGAGTCCTGGCCGAGTACGGCCCATAGTCGGTTCCGTTTTTTTTCGCTCGGAAGAAAAAAAATAAAAAGAAATACTAAACGGACTCCAAAAATCCCGAAATAAATTTTCCCGGGCTTCTAAAATCAAGCCCGACAAAGTGAACATTTATTTGGGCCCTAAATGCAATTTTGAAAAACGCGCATTTTTCCTAATTCAAATAAAAACTACAAAAAAACTCAGAAATAAAACTATTTGATTTTTTTATTAAATCCTCAATATTTTTATATTTTGGGAAAGTCATTTTATTCCCTCTCTCATATTTTTGTAATAAAAATAATTGATGATAAAATAAATAAAATCAAATGATCCTATTCTCAAATTTGAGAAAACTCAAATATGAAAATAACGAAATCCCCAACTCTCTCCGTGGGTCCTTGAGTTGCTTAGAATTTTCTAGGATTAAAACCCAAAGCAAATAAAATATGATATGCATGATGATCTAATGTATAACATTCCAAATTGAAAATTTGGGATGTTACAAACCTACCCCCCTTAAGATGAATCTCGCCCTCGAGATTCGGGTTGGCTAGAAAATAGGTGAGGGTGGTCTTTGAGCAAATCTTCCTCTCGTTCCCAGGTGGCTTCATCCTCCGTGTGGTGACTCCACTGAACCTTGCAAAACTTGATAACTTTGCTGCGGGTAACTCGGCTGGCAAACTCGAGGATCTTAACTGGTTTCTCCTCGTAGGTCAAATCGTTATCCAACCGAATAGTTTCCAAAGGCACTGTGTCTCTCAATGGTATGTCAGCTATCTCCGCGTGACACTTCTTTAACTGAGAAATGTGGAACACATCATGAATTCCCGACAATCCTTCGGGCAATTTCAACTTGTAGGCCACTTCTCCCATACGACCCAAAATTCGATATGGTCCTATAAATCGTGGCGCTAACTTCCCTTTAACTCCAAAACGCTTTGTTCCCCGAAGTGGAGATACTCGAAGATAAGCTCTGTCTCCAACTTCGTAAACTGTCTCCTTGCGTTTAGAATCTGCATAACTCTTCTATCTGGACTGGGCTACCTTGAGCCTATCGCGAATCAACTTCACTTTCTGTTCAGACTCCTTAATCAAGTCAGGTCCAAACAACTGACAGTCTCCAACTTCGTCCCACGACAACGGTGTCCTGCACCTTCTTCCGTACAAAGCTTTGAAAGGGGCCATCTTCAAACTGGTTTGGTAACTCTTGTTGTAAGAGAACTCTGCATATGGCAAATTATCGTCCCAACTAGATCCATAATCTAGCGCACAAGCTCTCAGCATATCCTCCAAAATCTGATTGACTCTCTTGGTCTGTCCATCTGTCTGCGGATGAAAAGCTGTACTGAATTCTAGCCTGGTTCCCAAAGTTTCGTGCAACTGCTTCCAGAACTTTGAGGTAAACTGGGTTCCTCTATCTGATACGATACTCCTCGGAACTCCATGCAGACATACTATTCTGGTCATGTATATTTTTGCCAACTTAGCACTGGTATAAGTGGTCTTTACTAGGATGAAATGAGCTACTTTCGTCAATCGATCGACTACAACCCAAATTGAGTCATAGCCTGAACGAGTCCTGGGCAATCCCGTGATAAAATCCATGCCTAACTTATCCCACTTCCATTCGGGTATCGGCAATGGTTGTAACAATCCTGCTGGCTTCTGATGCTCTGCCTTTACTCTCTGGCATACATCACAAACTGCTACATACTCTGCTATTTCTTTCTTCATTCCGGTCCACCAGAAAATATCCTTCAAATCCAGATACATCTTGGTATTCCCTGGGTGAATCGAATAGGGTGAATCATGGGCCTCTTGCAGAATTAACTTCCTGATCTCCGGGTCATTGGGCACATAGACACGGTCTTCAAACCAAAGGGTATCGTGCTCATCCTCACGAAATCCTTTAGCTTTTCCTTCTTTCATTTTCTCCTTTGTGGAAGCAATCTCCTTGTTAGTCTTCTAAGCTTCCCTGATTCTGTCCATCAAAGTTGACTGAATTTCCAACGTTGCTACATAGCCTCTCGGAACTATTTCCAAACATAGTTCATGAAGATTTTCTGCTAACTCCTTGGGTATTTCTCCCGTCATTAACGTATTGACATGGCTCTTGCGGCTTAATGCATCAGCTACTACATTAGCCTTCCCGGGATGATAATGCAATTTCATATCATAATCCTTGATGAGCTCCAACCATCTCCTTTGTCTGAGGTTCAACTCCTTCTGTGTGAAAATGTACTTCAAACTCTTATGATCCGTGTACACCTCACAATGATTTCCGATGAGGAAATGTCTCCATGTCTTCAAGGCATGCACTACGGCTGCTAACTCCAAATCATGCGTAGCGTAATTCAACTCATGGGGCTTCAGTTGTCTTGAGGCATATGAAACAACTCTCCCTACCTGCATAAGCACTGCTCCAAGTCCTCGACGTGAAGCGTCGCAATACACCTCATAATCCTTGGTCTGATCTGACAAAATCAACACTGGTGAGGTAACCAAGCGTGTCTTCAACTCCTGGAAACTAGCCTCACACTGCTCAGTCCATTTGAACTTGGTATCTTTCTTCAACAACTCCGTCATAGGCTTTGAAATCTTTGAAATTTTTTCAATAAACCTCCGGTAGTATCCTGCAAGTCCAAGAAAACTCCGGATCTCTCCAACGGTAGTTGGGGCTTCCCACTTGGTCACGGTATCAACTTTAGTGGGATCAACAGCTATACCTTCTCTAGATATAACGTGTCCGAGGAATCCTACTTCCTTCAACCAAAACTCACATTTGCTGAACTTGGCATATAATTGATGTTCTCTGAGCTTTCCAAGTACCAAACGCAAATGCTCCTTATGTTCCTCTTCATTCTTTGAATAAACCAGGATATCATCAATGAACACTACGACGAACTTATCCAAAAACTCCATAAACACTTTGTTCATCATGTTCATAAAATAGACAAGCGCGTTAGTCAGACCAAATGACATAACGGTATACTCATACAGCCAATACCTGGTGCTAAAAGCTGTCTTCGGAATATCCTGTTCTCGAATCTTCAACTGGTGGTACCCTGATCGCAAATCGATCTTGGAAAATACTTTAGCTCCTTGCAATCGATCAAATAGATCATTGATCATTGGTAGCGGGTACTTGTTCTTGATTGTTACTTCATTCAATCCTCGTAATCAACAACCATCCTTAACGATCCATCCTTCTTCTCTACTAATAGTACTGGTGATCCCCAAGGTGAAGAACTTGGCGAATGTAACCTTTATCCAGTAATTCCTTAATCTGTTTCTTAATTTCCACCAAATCCTTTGCTGGCATCCTATATGGTCTCTTTGATATTGGCCCTGTGCCTGGCAATAGCTCAATTAAGAACTCAATATCTCTATCCGGTGGCATGCCTGGCAACTCCTCTGGAAATACATCAGGGAATTCCCTTACAACTGGTACTTCCTCCTGCACAACTCCTGTTAATGAATTTACTTGTGTCTTGTTTGGTGCATGCCGGGATACATACTTGATCCTTCTCCCTTCTGGGGTGGTAAGCAAAATTGACTTACTAGCACAATCGATGTTTCCTCCATACATCGACAGCCAATCCATACCAAGAATCACATCCAGACCTTGGGATTCCAGAATAATTAAATCTGTTGGGAAAACATGCCGTCCTATACTTAATGGCACTTGAAAACATCCTTGACTGGCCATGTACTCTGCTCCTGGTGAGCTTACTAGCATAGGTGTTTTGAGAACCCTAGTAGGTAGGCTATACTTTTCCACAAATCCCCTTGATATGTATGAATGCGATGCACCAGTATCAAAAAGAACGAGTGCAGTAAATGACTTAACCAAAAACTTACCTATTACTGCATCGGGCCGAGCTTCAACCTCCTCCACATTAATGTGGTTCACCTGTCCCCTGTTGAAAGGGTTCGGCTTCTTTCCAGAGCTTCCATTGCCGTTTTGGCCTTCAGGACATACATTGGCATAATGTCCGGTCTTGGAACACTTGAAACAAGTGTCTTGACTCAGATCTCTCTTGGCTGGGGTTGATGGGGTGCTGCGGTTCTGGCCATTCCTTCCTCCATTCCCATTACCATTCTTGGTGCCATTGTGATTGTGCGAGCTACCTACTTCATGGGTATGCTGAAAATGTCCTCCCGGTCTAGGGGTAAAACGTGGCTTCTGCTGAGCTCCTGAATTATACTTTCCTTGTCCATACTTCCTCTTACGGTTCTCAATTTGCTGCTGCTTCCCTTCAATCATAAGAGCACGGTCTACCAACTCCTGGTAGTTGTTGAAGGTGGCTACCATCAACTGCATACTCAACTCATCATTCAGTCCTTCCAGGAACTTCTCCTGCTTAGCTGCATCCGTAGCGACGTCATCTGGGGCATAACGTGCTAGCTTACTAAACTCCTCCACATACTGGCCAACTGTCCGTCCTCCTTGGCACAAGTTACGAAACTCACGCTTCTTCATGGCCATAGCTCCTGCTGAAACATGGGCAGTACGGAAAGCCTGCTGAAACTGGTCCCATGTGACAGTGTCGACTGGGAAGGTGGCTGTGAAATTCTCCCACCATGATGCTGCGGGTCCTTCTAACTGATGTGCGGCAAACTTAACCTTCTCCGCATCTGTGCATCCTGCTCTGGTCAACTCCCTAGTTGTCTTGCGGAGCCAATCATCTGCTACTATCGGCTCGGTGCTACTGGAAAACACCGGCGGATTCAGCCTAAGAAAACGGGCTAAGTGGTTAACAGGTGGTGGTGGTGGGTTGTTGTTGTTCCCCTGATTCTGATTCTGGACTAGCAACTGCATCAAGGTGTTCTGCTGCTGGATCAAGTGGGTGAGCTCCGGTGGAAAGGCAAATCCGGGGTCACGTCTCGGAGGCATCTGAGGGTTTAGAAAAGATGAGATATAAGAATAGAGGGGGTCTAAAGAGAAAACACTACCCATATGCACATGAGGCAAAAGCAAACAATTCACTTCATTCAAACAAACAAAGGCATACAATTGATCTAACTATCGCAAAGTGCTCGGACTACTATATTTACATGGTGGAGTACTACTACTGATGAGGTGGTCTACTAGAAATATTCTACGGTTGTAGACTCCATGATATCTGCTCCTGTTTCATCAACATAGTCATCATCGCTACTATCTGCTTCCGAGTCGGTGCCGTCGATGATGATGTAGTCTTCCAGGCTAATCTCCTTGGGTTCTTCATCTTCATCTACTGGTGTCGGGCCTCCCATAAATATTCCAATCTTCTTGATCAGGTCGTCATTCTTATCCACCAATACTTCAATTTCTTCTTCATAATCTTTGCGTGTAGCCTTGAGTTCTTCCTCCAGTTCCTTGATTCTAGTCTTAGCCTTCTTCAGATCTATCATGTCGGCGCACATCTGATTCTCCTGTCGTCGAATGTGCTGATTTAACTCCTGAATAAAAGCTGCAATTGATCTATCTTTCCTGGTGTTAATCATCTCCCAGTGTTCATCTCGGCGCCCACAAATCTGGTATATAGTATCCTTAAGATCCTTGCGGTAGACTTCTCCAATGCGTCCCATGGCGATGTGAGCTGCCATACTCTTTCCTAGACTCCAAGTTGGTGCATCAAAAGAAAACTCTATGGGCTCAGTGACTGGCATGAACGTCCTTCCTGGAACTTGAACTTGAATCATCCAGCGCTCTTCTTCAGGTAAAGTGGCGTTGTAGGTTCCCGTGAAGCTTGGTACTCCTATGTTCAGGTATCTAGTGACTTCCTTCAAGTGGCGTCCAAAGGGTGTATCTTCATCCGGTTGGGTGAACTTGTTCCTTGCATCCGCCATCCTAAAGAGTAGAAAAGATGAGAGGTCAGAAGAGAAAAGAGTGAGTAGTGATCTAGGTCTTTAGCTTAGTGGTCGTGTCCTACAGTCAGCGTGTGCTCTGGTACCATCTCTGTAGCGACCAGACCTCAAACAGTCTGATCTCTGTGCTCCGGTGTCATCCCTGGATCAGTAATGCTGACACCACACAGTACTCGGAGGATTTATAGCAGAGTAGCAATCACACACTTATTACATCGAGTGTCTCAAAAGAGAACTTATTACAATAAATATGGCTTAAGGCCATCTAATTACGATAATAGCGGAAGGCTTGGAAGATAAGTGAGTCCAACAACTCCAACGGCATCACTGAGTATAGAACCACGACCTAAAAACTCCTTAATCGTCGTCTGAAAAGTCTACAACATTAACGTTGCAGCCCGAAAACGGGTCAGCACATGGAATATGCTGGCAAGGTAACACACAGAGAGTAATGGAATGCAACAACTATACTATATGCATATTTGGCTGGTGGAAAGCTCTATGGTTATAGTTTTGCATAAAGCCAATTTTCCCTACTTCAAAAGGAATAAATTTAATTACTATCATGGTGGTTGTTAAACATTGAGAATGGTTGAGAGCATTCTCAATCCCAATTAAGCATCATCATTAACCCAACATCATTAATTTTTGAGTAACATGTTGAGATTCACATGATAATCCAGATACTAGATACTCAAGATGTCCATAACCGGGGACACGGCTAATCATGATTAGTTTGTTACACTCTGCAGAGGTTTGCGCACTTTTCCCCACAAGACTCGATCGCCTCCGTTGGATTTCTCGCACTACATGGTGTTTGAGAAACGGATGACCGAGACACAGTCTTTCAGAAGCACTAGCACCTTACGATGGATAGACCGGTACACCTACTTTCCCCTACATCTGCTAGTCTACCCTGTAAGAGTTCGCACGACTTAATCAACTATGCCAGAGCCCATAATGGCTTGTGGCTGCACACGGAAGTTTCTAGTTTGAAAAATCTCATGATCCCTTTGAGCCTGGGTGGCGGTCCAAAAGAAAACAGGCATGTCCTGGAATACCCAGGTGCCTCAATCCACCCAGATGTGTGTTTAAGTTGCCACCTTAGATAAACCATTAATTATCAATCTCACATCTGTCATGGATTTCACTCACCCAATCCACGTCTACTAGCATAGCATGGCATAATAAGCAAACGTAGAAGTAACTCCCAAAGGTTTGATAATAAACAGGTAATAGGTACTACCTCATCTACTTCCCATCCCACAGTTTAATTAGATCCTAATCATGCAATGTGTGAAGATTGATCTAATGCAAAAAAACTGGGTTGTAGAAAAGGTATGATCAAAGTGTTACTTGCCTTGCTGATGATCCGCGAAACCTAACGATTCGAAGTAACAGGCGGCGCACTCCTGGGTACTCTATCGCAGGCAAACAAACAAGCATACAATAAGTACTCATCTAATGCACAGGTAAAACTCAAATAAGAGATCTAACCAGAAGGTTCAACTTAAGAACTCCGGTTGGCAAAAAGAATCAAATCGAACGAAGCAAAGAAAGTCAAACGGCGAAAGAAAACAACTTCATTCTAGTAATCTGAACCTAAGTCAAATTTTACAGTAGCAAAAACTTGTTTAAGTTGATTATTCGGATAAAGGGTTTCGAGACGAAACTCCAGGTGCTTGAATCGCCTGATTCCGATAAACGAGCGAAAAGAAAAACTAAAACGAAAATCGGATCAGAAATCGCGATCAGAAAATAACTGCGGAAAAATCCGACGAAAAAGAAAAATGACAAACAGATTTTTTTTAAAAAAAATGGCACGGATTTCGAGGTGCGGCGAACCTCGGGCGACGGGTCGCGACGGCGGTGGCGGCGCAGCACGGCGGCGGCGGCGGGGTTGGGGCTGGGCGTGGCTAGGGTTTCGGGGCGGCTGGGCCTTCGGGCTGGCTTGCCCCGGCTTATAAAGGCCCCGGCCAGGCGGAGTCCTGGCCGAGTACGGCCCATAGTCGGTTCCGTTTTTTTTTGCTCGGAAGAAAAAAATAAAAAGAAATACTAAACGGACTCCAAAAATCCCGAAATAAATTTTCCCGGGCTTCTAAAATCAAGCCCAACAAAGTGAACATTTATTTAGGCCCTAAATGCAATTTTGAAAAACACGCATTTTTCCTAATTCAAATAAAAACTACAAAAAAACTCCGAAATAAAACTATTTGATTTTTTATTAAATCCTCAATATTTCTATATTTTGGGAAAGTCATTTTATTCCCTCTCTCATATTTTTGTAATAGAAATAATTGATGATAAAATAAATAAAATCAGATGATCCTATTCTCAAAATGTGAGAAAACTCAAATATGAAAATAACGAAATCCCCAATTCTCTCCGTGGGTCCTTGAGTTGCTTAGAATCTTTTCTAGGATTAAAACCCAAAGCAAATAAAATATGATATGCATGATGATCTAATGTATAACATTCCAAATTGAAAGTTTGGGATGTTACACACGGGGACTCAGCAATCTCGCACCCTCGCGATCAAGACTATTTAAGCTTATGGGTAAGGTAAAGGTATGAGGTGGAGCTGCAACAAGCGACTAGCATATATGGTGGCTAACATACGCAAATGAGAGCGAGAAGAGAAGGCAAAGCACGGTCGATAAAAGTATGATCAAGAAGTGATCCTAGAACAACCTACGTCAAGCATCACTCCAACACCGTGTTCACTTTCCGGACTCCGTGCACCACATGGCAAGAGGTGAGGAATAACAAAACTACACCATCTAAACAATTTAAATGGGGCCGGATATAACAAATAACGAATCTGGCAAATCCCCATATGCATTTAGCAATTTGGTGCAACAATTTAAACATTTAAATGTTATTATCATGATGCGAATGACATGTGCAAGTTTTATGCAATTTTTTTAAGACTTGATAAGAGCATTATGAAATATTTGTCATCGTGGCGGAAATGAAAGGGGTGCCACGGTGACGATAACGAAAGGGTGCCACGGCAACGTTCCGGTTCCGACAACTCATTGAGACGTCGGTGCAAAAGAAAGTGACGGGAGCGTGTCATGTGATGAACGGTGGGGTGCTCCCGGTAACCGGGTTCCCACGGGTTAGGGACATGGAAACGAGTGACAAAACGGACACCGTGCAGACAAAGGGTGCGTCTCATACAACACAAGCATTCGTTCTCGGACGCCGATCTTGGTGGTTATACCTTTGTAGCGTGCAAAGGGGACGGTTCTCGTTCGTAGAGGGAAGTAGGCGTTCTCGCGACGACGGTAGTGGAAGTAGTCGATCTCGCATGCTCTAGGGTCGATGGTAGAGGTTCATGATACATAGACGTTCGGGGTCGCCGATAGTTGTACCCATTCGTTGTTGGACTTGACGGATCCGATGTCTCCAAACATAGTGGTACATGCTCGTTTTTCGGAGAGGTACTTGGCGTTCTTTGGTCATAGGTACTTGACGTTGGGGTACTTGTCGGTCCGGTCTTGACGGAGTAGATGTACACATTGTCAGGGCTTGTCGCATCACCCGATGTAGTCGTACACGTATGGAGCGGAACTTGGCGGTAGTGGTACTCGGCGCAAATCCACGGAGACGGACTTGGCAGGCAACGAGAAGTGACGCGGTCGATAGCAGCTTCGCTGGAACAGGGAAACGATGGAGGCACAGGAACGGCGGGCCTCCGGCGTGGCAGGGGTCTTAGGTGGCTGCGGCTGGATGGGTTCGAGCCCTGATGCGGGGAGCTCCTCTCCCATATGGCGCATCGCGCGAGGCTGAGGCCACTGGAAGGAGGAGGTCAGGCGCTGCTTGAAGCATCAAGGGGGCGGCCATGGCGCTTGGAGCTCCTGTTGGCGGCAACGAAGAGAGGCGGTGGCGTCGTAGGCCGGCAGGCACTTGAGGGCGCGGGGCGGTGCAGGGCTCCTGTGGCAGGAGATGAAAGATGCGGCTCGAGCTTGGAGGGGATTGTGGCAGCGAGGGAAGAGGCCTTGGAGGTCGCCGGCGTCGAAGATGCGCTCCTGCTGGTCGCCGCAGGCAAGCTCTTGTTGGCTGCTGGTGCTCCGGCGGCATCAGAGATCAAGGCAAGCTCGATGACGAGAGGAAGGAGACCTCCAGGGACGCGGCGTAGGTGCGCGAGCCGAGGAGCTCCTGTGGTCGCGGTCTGAGGCGGCGAGGGGATCGGGCGTCGAGGGGAGCTCCTCTCCCTGTCCCGATGCGCGCGTGGTGTTGGGTTCGAGCGAGGCGAAGCAGGAGGGGATCGAGGGAGTCTCTCCCTAGCGATGTGTGCGCTCTCCTTTGGACAACGTGGAAACGAGGGAGAGATCGATCGGGGCGATCCAGATCAGGCAAATGACTGGCGGCGGCAGGGAACGAGGGGGAGCTGAGGTGAGTCGGGCTAGGGTTAGGTTTTTGGTGCGCTGCGGTGCCCATGGGCCTGCGGGAGGCCTTAGGCCAAAAGGGCCGGTGCAGGAGGTTGGAGGCCCAGCTGGGGCCTGCAGTGCTACTCTCTTCTCTTTTCTTTTTCTTCAGACAGAAAAATAAAGATGAATGCACAGGGTGAAAGGAGAGGTGTATGAAAGATATGAGAATATCCTCAAGACCTTGAATTCATGCCCTATTTGATAAAATTGGTATGGACATTTTTAGAGGTAAAAAAATACAACAAGTTTAAATATGATTCAAACTTGAGGCATTTTTGAACCTAACCAAAACAACTCCAAAGGATTTGAAATTTGACAGAGAGGGTTTAGGCATGGAGAACTAGCACCAGGAAAGGAATGAACATATAAGGAGGGGGAGAAAAGGACACTTGCCAAAATGAAAGAAAGAGTAAGGAAAGGAGAAGGAGATGATGCATGGGTCAAAGGCATGGGGAATTATTTTGCAAGTGTGTCAAGGTAATTCCACATTAATGAAATATTGAATATAGCTCCCTACTATTGGGAGGATATGTTATAAAGAGAATCACCACGTGAATTCCCTCGGTTTAAATGGATCAAAGATCCATGCCATTTATTTAGTTGAGTTAAGAAAAGAAATGACATGATGGCATGATGCAATGCACATGATGCAAAGATGAAATGCAACGAACCAAACAAATCACACGACAAAATCCAGGAATCATGGAAGGCACCTGAAGCTCCGGTCTTGGGGCGTTACAACACTCCACCACTACGAGAGGATCTCGTCCCGAGATCTAGAATGGCACCGGAGGGAAAACAGAAGAGAAAAGAGAAGAGGTAAAACTAAGTTGCTCCTTTGACAAACGAGTGAAACCAAGGAACCTCGAAATGGTTAAGCCATTTTGAGAAAAGAAAACAACGAATATGCACAAAGTTGAAAACACTCCGTTAGGGAGGAGGAACAAGGAACATTACTAGAACCTTGTAGGTTGAAAGACATAAGAATAAAGGTTGCAATGAACAAGAAGCACATGCAAGCACTCTGGTTAAAAGAAGAAGCACACAGAATGATAGAGATCAAAAACGACAACACTCCGGTTGGGAATGGAAGGAATTGAACATGATCTTGACAAGATGAGAGGATACTTGAAAAGAGGACGCGACACTCCGGTTAAATGGATAAGCATGAAAAGAACAAGGTCCTGACAAGAACAAGAAGAAGGGTTGAAGAGAGCAACAACACAATGCCTCCGGAAGAAAAGAGAGAAATGGAATGGAATGAACGGAGGAGAAAACAAAATCTTCTACCTTAAATGAGCTTGCAAAAGCATCTTTAGGAGAAGGTTCGAACGAAGTTGTTGGAAAACCCACAACGAAAAGAAGAAGGTTGTAGTGGACTTATGGAAAACATCTCAAGACTATGAGGTGAAATTCTGCCACTAACGGTAACGACAAATTGGATTGATATCAACAAGGAGACGAGAACTTATTCCCCGGAAGGATAAATGAAGAACTTGGGTCATTTATAAACGCCATAAATAGCAACAATCCTTAGGGAAAGCTATAGGTGAAATATAAACCAAGATACTCCGACGAAGAGATTGATGGATTGAGAAGAGCTCATACTCGAAGAAATTGATGGGTTTAACTATCTCATTCCTGACAACTTGCGAATCATGAAACACGAAAGAAATTGTCAAAATGACATAACACAACCTGAAAAGATAAGGTAGAAGGAATTGCGCTCCGGATTGCATGAAGAAGAATACTTAAGCTCCTCTGAAAAGAATCTTGATGAACGCTTCGAGAAGGAATTAAATCCTTGATGAACCATCTTGTAGAACCTCCATGAAGAACTCCGGCAACAAAAGAATGATCACGCGAAAAGAAGGATGAAAATAATAAGGTTGAAGCCTTGCGATGATTTAGATGGAGCTTCACGATGATATAATTGAGAGAGCTTGGAATTTCGGGAAGAAAAGATGAAACAATTGAAACCGAGAATTTTGATGAGCCTCCGGAATAAGGAATTAATCGCTTGGATGAAACAAGAATAAGAATTACATTATGCGTATCCTTCACCAATTTAAATTGATGACAAGCAATGGATTTGGCATACCACTTATTCTCGTAGAAAGATTAAGATAGATATGGCGCAAACTTGAGAAAGTCTTCAACGATCCACCGGTAGAATTTGAAAAGCACGAATGCATAGATATGATACACGAAGGAAGGAAACTCTTGAACGAACCACCGTAAGAATTAAAAATGAACAAAGAAAAGATAAGGAAGACACCGGGAAGAATTAGCAAATGAATGAAGATGCTTGAGAGAATTTAGACCCATGAGAACAAAGAGATCACGAGCCGATTAGAGATCTCTTGAACGATGCACCGATAGGATTGGAGAATGATAACTGAAAGCTGAGAATTAATAAATCTTCTGAAATGATGGGCTCCGGAGAAACAAACTAGAAAGACTCCTGAATTACTCCGGCTGGGTGAAAAGAATTGTCACAATCGAAAGGAATTATGAGAGGAAGGCAACAAGCTAGAATCAGGAATCTTGAAGAGAATGGAGCAAGATTAAAGAGAAACTCTTCTTCGGTCTTCAAAATCCGAGAATGACGACGAGAAACATCACCATGAATTATTGAGATACTCCGGGATAAAAATTAGAAAGGTTGAACCAAAGATGAAAAGAATTTGAAAGATCTTGGAGAAAAACATATGACTGATGATAAATCATTCTTACGTCAAACTTCAAAAGAATTTGAGGATAGCTCCGGGAAAAATAGAAGAGTCAGGTAAGATCCTGGGGAAGACCTGTGGGTTAGGGCCCACTCAAAAGAAACACCATAGAACAATTCAAAAGAGAGAAAGCACCGGTTGAATTAAATGACTTGAATGAGGGAACATCCTCGAAAGAGCTTGAACGAATGCAGAGTGGAAGCACGAACCTTTGAGACATCTTCAGCACTCCGGAACAATTGAATAGCGAGAGGAGAATGAATATGAGGTGCACCGGCATGAGAAGGTATTTGAAACGAGGAAAAAGGATATGGTCAACACCGCAAACTTGGATTAAATCTACCAGAGAAGGGAAAAGAACGAAGGATGACGAACTTGATGCTTCGTTAGTATCTTCATGAGAATCACCGGATAAGAACATTGAAGGAAAAGAATGGAGAGACTTCACATCAATAAGATGGATACTTGATTAAGAAATCTTAGTCCTTGAAGAAAAACAAAGGGAGGGAGGGTGGGAAAAACAAAGACAATTTGGAATGGATGAAACGAACACCATTGAGAAACTTAGAATTGATCTTGCGGATGTTGAAATGATCGGATCCACTTGAAGAGAAGCACATCGGTGAAAAGGATTGACATGATAATCTCGATTATCATGAAGGATTTGTATTCACATCGGAGTATGAGAACACCGTTTAGGAAAGGTATGGAATCAACACTTGACTTTGAAGCAACTCGAATACCACAACTCAAAAACAAAACAAGGATTGGCTTGCCGAATAAGCCGGAACAAACATATGATAGAGATTTCGTCCGAAGTTTTCGTGGTGGGGCCTACACGGGCTCGATCGTACAACACCATCATGTACAAGGCGGTGCACATGACATACGAAGCGTCCCCGAGTTGGCATAGCCAAGGACTCTTTAAGACACAACGAGACCACTGTAAAACCGACCGTGAATAGGCGGACCACTAGACGTCGAACCCCAATTTCATATCATACACCTGTTGGAAAGATATCCTAAGAGCTACTTGAATTCCCACTTATAAACTCCCAAAATTTTCCGGTTATGCAATCAGGTGTTGGGGATACAGGAGAAGCATAATATCTCACCCAAAACTAGCAAATCCTACATCCAGCTGTATCCATCCTTCAACACATAACCAAGAAACCTTCGGAAATCGTCTACCTCAACCTTCGAAAAGCATCCGTTATACGAGTTATGGCAATACTCCTGAACTCCCGCCCCAGTACTGGGTGGCGTCGAGGTTATCTCACCAACGAACTACATAAAAGAGATTTTTGATGTCGGCGTACTAAACTCAGGTATTCCAGAACTGCAACGATAAAATTGTGACGACAACACCTCGGAGCTCAACTCCCCGGAACACTGCCACAACCCCTAAAGACAGGAGGCACCAAGAACAATGTTCTCGTCACAAAATCATCCGAACGATTCCAAGATACCCGCGTGATCCTAAATTTTTTTTAGTGAAATTTGAGAAGAGAATAGTCAAAACTCTACGTCAGGATGCCTTACCAGAGCGACGAGGAGACTGGGGAGTAAAAAGAATTCCTAAACTCTCCGATATATAATTCCTAAATGACTCAAAACATTATTTCTAGATTCAACTCGGCAGCTAATTCGATCAAGCAATGGGGCTCCTAAGGTCGGGGAAGGCTCTGATTACCAACTTGTAACGCCCTCGACGCGGCTATATCTCCCACGTGTCGAAGCATGACTTAGAGGCATAACCGCATTGAAAGCAATTTCGCAAGTGAGGTAATCTTCACACAACCCATGTAATACATAAGGGAAAAGAGACATAGTTGGCTTACACTCGCCACTTCACACAAATACATGAATAAAGCATTACAACATCCAAATACAATCAAGGTCCGACTACGGAACCAAAATAAAAGAAGAACCCCAAATGCGACAAGGTCCCCGATCGACCCCAACTGGGCTCCACTACTGATCAACTGGAAGCGGAACAACATAAAGGACAAGATCTTCATCGAGCTCCTCCTTGAGCTTGGTTGCGTCATCTGCGCGGACTCATCGGCACCTGCAAGCTGGTTTTGGAAGTATCTGTGAGTCACGGGGACTCAGCAATCTCGCACCCTCGCGATCAAGACTATTTAAGCTTATGGGTAAGGTAAAGGTATGAGGTGGAGCTGCAGCAAGAGACTAGCATATATGGTGGCTAACATACGCAAATGAGAGCGAGAAGAGAAGGCAAAGCACTGTCGATAAAAGTATGATCAAGAAGTGATCCTAGAACAACCTACGTCAAGCATCACTCCAACACCGTGTTCACTTCCGGGACTCCGCCGAGAAGAGACCATCACGGTTACACATGCGGTTGATGTATTTTAATTAAGGTCAACTTCAGTTTTTCTACAACCAGACGTTAACAAATCCCCATCTGCCCATAACCGCGGGCACGACTTTCAAAAGTTCAAATCCCTGCAGGGGTGTCCCAACTTAGCCCATGAAAAGCTCTCACGGTCAACGAAGGAATATACCTCCTCCCGAGACATTCCGATCAGACTCGGTATCCCGGTTCTACAAGACATCCTCGACAATGGTAAAACAAGTCCAGCAAGACCACCCGATGCGCCGACATCCCGATAGGAGCTGCACATATCTCGTTCTCAGGGCAACACCGGATAAGCAATCCGTAGAACTAAAACCAGCCCTCGAGTTTCCCCGAGGTGGCGCTGCAAGGGGCTCTAGTTTGGACCAACACTTAGACAAGCACTGGCCCGGGGGGGTTTAAAATAAAGATGACCCTCGGGATGCGCAACTCCCAAGGGAAAAAGGCTAGGTGGCAAAAGGTAAAACCAAGGTTGGGCCTTGCTGGAGGAGTTTTATTCAAAGAGAACTGTCAAGGGGTTCCCATTATAACCCAACCGCGTAAGGAACGCAAAATCCGGGAACATAACACCGATATGACGGAAACTAGGGCGGAAAGAGTGGAACAAAACACCAGGCATAAGGCCGAGCCTTCCACCCTTTACCAAGTATATAGATGCATTAATTAAATAAGATATATTGTGATATCCCAACAAGTAAAACATGTTCCAACAAGGAACAACATCTCCATGTTCCAACAAGGAACAAACTTCAATCTTCACCTGCAACTAACAATGCTATAAGAGGGGCTGAGCAAAGTGGTAACATAGCCAATCAACGGTTTTCTAGGACAAGGTGGGTTAGAGGTTGGGTTCAACAATATGGGTGGCATGATGAGCAAGTGGTAGGTATCGCAGCATAGGCATAGCAAAAGAGCGAGCAACTAGCAAGCAAAGATAGAAGTGATTTCGAGGGTATGGTCATCTTGCCTGAAATCCCGCAAGGAAGAAGAACGAGTCCATGAAGAAGACAAACGGACGTAGTCGAACGGATCCTCACAAACGCGACGTTATCGGAACCAACACGAAGAAGCAACATCGGAAAGAAGCAAACAACATAGTAAACAACCACGACATGAACATGGCATGATGCACAATCAAGTGTGATGCATGTCCAGTTTAAATATGCATGGCATGGCAAGGGGCACAAACAAAACTACAAATTAAGTGGAGATCAATATGCAACGAGTTGCATATTGACGAAACACCACATGACTTATTTAGTTCTCTCTCGGTTATGTACCCAACAATATTAAATGTTGTTAAACATGGCAAGAGGTGAGGCATAACAAAACTACACCATCTAAACAATTTAAATGGGGCCAGATATAACAAATAACGAATCCAGTAAATCCCCATTTGCATTTAGCAATTTGGTGCAACAAATTTTTTTAAACATTTAAATGTTATTATCATGATGCGAATGACATGTGCAAGTTTTATGCAATTTTTTTAAGACTTGATAAGAGCATTATGAAATATTTGTCATCGTGGCGGAAATGAAAGGGGTGCCACGGTGACGATAACGAAAGGGTGCCACGGCAACGTTCCGGTTCCGACAACTCATTGAGACGTCGGTGCAAAAGAAAGTGACGGGAGCGTGTCATGTGATGAACGGTGGGGTGCTCCCGGTAACCGGGTTCCCACGGGTTAGGGACATGGAAACGAGTGACAAAACGGACACCGTGCAGACAAAGGGTGCGTCTCATACAACACAAGCATTCGTTCTCGGACGCCGATCTTGGTGGTTATACCTTTGTAGCGTGCAAAGGGGACGGTTCTCGTTCGTAGAGGGAAGTAGGCGTTCTCGCGACGACGGTAGTGGAAGTAGTCGATCTCGCATGCTCTAGGGTCGATGGTAGAGGTTCATGATACATAGACGTTCGGGGTCGCCGATAGTTGTACCCATTCGTTGTTGGACTTGACGGATCCGATGTCTCCAAACATAGTGGTACATGCTCGTTTTTCGGAGAGGTACTTGGCGTTCTTTGGTCATAGGTACTTGACGTTGGGGTACTTGTCGGTCCGGTCTTGACGGAGTAGATGTACACATTGTCAGGGCTTGTCGCATCACCCGATGTAGTCGTACACGTATGGAGCGGAACTTGGCGGTAGTGGTACTCGGCGCAAATCCACGGAGACGGACTTGGCAGGCAACGAGAAGTGACGCGGTCGATAGCAGCTTCGCTGGAACAGGGAAACGATGGAGGCACAGGAACGGCGGGCCTCCGGCGTGGCAGGGGTCTTAGGTGGCTGCGGCTGGATGGGTTCGAGCCCTGATGCGGGGAGCTCCTCTCCCGTATGGCGCGTCGCGCGAGGCTGAGGCCACCGGAAGGAGGAGGTCAGGCGCTGCTTGAAGCATCAAGGGGGCGGCCATGGCGCTTGGAGCTCCTGTTGGCGGCAACGAAGAGAGGCGGTGGTGTCGCAGGCCGGCGGGCACTTGAGGGCGCGGGGCAGTGCAGGGCTCCTGCGGCAGGAGATGAAAGACGCGGCTCGAGCTTGGAGGGGAACGAGGCAGCGAGGGAAGAGGCCTTGGAGGTCGCCGGCATCGAAGATGCGCTCCTGCTGGTCGCCGCCGACAAGATCTTGTTGGCTGCTGGTGCTCCGGCGGCATCAGAGATCAAGGCAAGCTCGATGACGAGAGGAAGGAGACCTCCAGGGACGCGGCGTAGGTGCGCGAGCCAAGGAGCTCCTGCTCCTGCTCCTGTGGTCGCGGTCTGAGGCAGCGAGGGGATCGGGTGTCGAGGGGAGCTCCTCTCCCTGTCCCGATGCGCGCGTGGTGTTGGGTTCGAGCGAGGCGAAGCAGGAGGGGATCGAGGGAGTCTCTCCCTAGCGATGTGTGCGCTCTCCTTTCGACAAGGTGGAAACGAGGGAGAGATTGATCGGGGCGATCCAGATCGGGCAAATGACTGGCGGCGGCAGGGAACGAGGGGGAGATGAGGTGAGTCGGGCTAGGGTTAGGTTTTTGGTGGGCTGCGGTGCCCATGGGCCTGCGGGAGGCCTTAGGCCAAAAGGGCCGGTGCAGGAGGTTGGAGGCCAGCTGGGGCCTGCAGTGCTACTCTCTTCTCTTTTCTTTTTCTTCAGACAGAAAAATAAAGATGAATGCACAGGGTGAAAGGAGAGGTGTATGAAAGATATGAGAATATCCTCAAGACCTTGAATTCATGCCCTATTTGATAAAATTGGTATGGACATTTTTAGAGGTAAAAAAATACAACAAGTTTAAATATGATTCAAACTTGAGGCATTTTTGAACCTAACCAAAACAACTCCAAAGGATTTGAAATTTGACAGAGAGGGTTTAGGCATGGAGAAATAGCACCAGGAAAGGAATGAGCATATAAGGAGGAGGAGAAAAGGACACTTGCCAAAATGAAAGAAAGAATAAGGAAAGGAGAAGGAGATGATGCATGGGTCAAAGGCATGGGGAATTATTTTGCAAGTGTGTCAAGGTAATTCCACATTAATGAAATATTGAATATAGCTCCCTACTATTGGGAGGATATGTTATAAAGAGAATCACCACGTGAATTCCCTCGGTTTAAATGGATCAAAGATCCATGCCATTTATTTAGTTGAGTTAAGAAAAGAAATGACATGATGGCATGATGCAATGCACATGATGCAAAGATGAAATGCAACGAACCAAACAAATCACACGACGAAATCCAGGAATCATGGAAGGCACCTAAAGCTCCGGTCTTGGGGCGTTACAGAGGCCCAGCTGGCCAGCCACGCCAGCCAACCCCTTGCCCCGACCGACTCAGACCGGAGTCCGGCCGGCGCATGCCGCCGCCGCCGAGTCCGGGGAGGACTCCTCCTCCCCCGGCCCCTTGCCCAAGCCGCCACCTCGCCCGGCCCCTTTAAAGGCTGAGCCGGCTCCGCCTCGACCCCCACACCACCACCGCTGCTAGCCCCGCCGCCCCGAGCCGCAGCGCCGCCCCGCCCCCGCCGCTCCGCCACCGCCGCGCCGCCGCCGCCGCCCGTCGCCGCCCCGTCGCCGCAGCTCCGCCTGCGCGGCCGCCGCGCCAGCCGCCGCCGCCGCCACTGACTTCGCCGGAGCCGCGCCGTTCTTTTTTTCTCTCGTTGGTTTATTTCGGTAAACCCTAGATCTAGATCCGGTTTTTTTAAATTCCAGTTTATTCTTTTAGATCGGTTTTTCCGTCGGTTTATTTATTTATTTAGCGAACACCTGTTCGTTCGTTCGTTTTAACGAACGGTTTTCAGCCGTTACTCGCAGATAGCGAATGTTCGTTCGTTAGCCTGTTCGTCAGTCTTTTCTTTTTCTCGGATTTCTCACAACTATTTTCGATCGCGATTTCTGATCCGATTTTCGTTTTAGTTTATCTTTTCGCTCGTCTATCGGAATCAGGCGATTCAAGCGCCTAGATCCTCGTCTCGAAGCCCTCTTTCTGTTTAACCAATTTGAACAAGATTTTGGTACTATAAAATTTGACTTTATTACAGATTAGTAATCGGATCTTGTTTCTTTCGCAGTTTGAGTTTCGTTGCTCCGTTCGATTTGATTCTTTTTGCAAACCGGAGTTCTTAAGTTGAACTATCTGGTTAGATCTTCTTACTTCAGTTTTACCCGTGCATCTTTGCTTGATTGCTTATGTATGCTATTGTTTGTTTGCGACAGAACACCCGGAGTGCGAAGCGTGCTACTACGAGTCTCTAGGTTTCACAGATCATCAGCAAGGCAAGTAACACTTTGATCATACCCTTTATCACCCAGTTTTTATGCATTAGTTCCAATCCTCAAACATTGCATGATTAGGTTGTGATTAACTTGTGGATTTGGGAAGTAGTTGATGAGGTAGAACCTATTGCCCTGTTATTATCAAACCCTTGGGAGTTACCTCTACGTATTGCTTATATTGCTATGCTATGCTCGTAGACGTGGTTTGGGTGAGTGAATCCATGACAGATGTGAGATTGTTAATTAATGGTTCAACTTAAGGTGGCAACATTAATACACATCTAGGTGGATTGCTTGTCGTGCACCTGGAGAATCCAGTGTTATCCTAGGATATCCCGGAGTACCTGTGTGATAATCGTAAGGTCCGCCACCCAGGCTCAGAGGGAACTGAGATATTTCATGCTAGAAACTTCCGTGTGCAGCCACAAGCTATTATGGGCTCTAGCATAGTTGAGTAAGTTGCATGACCTCTTCCAGTGGTAGGCTAGCAGATGTGGAGGGATGTAGGTTGGTATTGTCTACCCAGGGTTAGAGTTAATGCTTCTGAAAGACTGTGTCTCGGCCATCCGTTTCTCAAACACCATGTAGTGCGAGAAATCCAACGGAGGAGATTGAGTCTTGTGGGGAAAAGTGTGCAAACCTCTGCAAAATATATAAACTAATCATGGTTAGACGTGTCCCCGTTTAAGGACATCTTGAGTATCTAGTACTTGGATTATCATATGTATCTCATCACTCTAATCTAATATTGTTGGGTTGATAATTACTTTTTAATTGGGTTTGAGTTGGAGGAACCTTCCCAATGATGTTTCAACTACCATGATAGTTAAATAAAATATATTCCTTTGTTGTAGGGAAAAATTGGCTTTTCACAAAACTATAACCATAGAGCCTTTCCACCAGCCCAAATATGCATGTAGTGATAGCATTATTCTGTTCTTGCTCTACTGTGTTACTTTGTCAACATATTCCATGTGCTAACCCGTTTTCAGGCTGCGACGTATTATGTTGCAGACTTTTCAGACGAGGAGTAAGGTTCGTTAGGTCGTTGCCGTGCAGCTCAGCTATGCTGTTGGAGTTGATGGATTCACTTTATCTTCCAAGCCTTCCGCTGTTATCGTATTAGATAGCCTTATGCCATATTTATTGTAATAAGTTCTCTTTTGAGACATTCGATGTAATAAGTGTGTGATTGCTATTCTGTTATAAATCCTTCAAGTACTGTGTGTGTCAGCATTACCGATCCAGGGATGACACTGAAGCACAGAGACTTGACCGTTTGAGGTCGGGTCGCTACAAGATGGTATCAGAGCACATGCTGAGTGTAGGACACGACCACTAAGCTAAAGCCCTAGATCACTACTCTCTTCTCATTTCTGATTCCTCTCCTTTTTTCTACTCTTTAGGATGGCGGACGCAAGGAACAAGTTTGCACAACCGGATGAAGAAGCACCTTTTGGACGACACTTGAAGGAAGTCACTAAGTACCTGAACATTGGAATACCAATTTTCACCGAGACTTACAACGCCACTTTACCAGAAGAGGAGCGATGGGTGATTCAAGTTCAAGTTCCAGGAAGGACGTTCACGCTAGTCACTAAGCCCATAGAGTATTCCTTTGATGCACCAACCCGGAGTCTAGGAAAGAGTATGGCAGCCCACATCACCATGGGATGCATTGGAGAAGTTTACCATAAGGAGCTTAAGGATACTATTTACTAGATTTGTGGGCGCCGAGATGAGCGATGGGAGATGATCAGCACCAAGAAGGATAGATCAATCGCAGCTTTCATCCAGGAGTTAAACCAGCACGTTCGTCGCCAGGAGAACCAGATGTGCGCAGGCATGATAGATCTGAAGAAGGCGATGACAAGGATCATGGAACTGGAGGAAGAACTCAAGGCTACTTGCGAAGATTATGAGGAGGAAATCGTCCTACTAGTGGAGAAGAATGACGATCTGGAAAGGAAGTTAGGAGTATTCATGGGAGACCCCGTGCCAGGAGGAGAAGACGACGACACCGACTCGGACCCCGACGATAGCGATGATGACTATATTGATGAAGCTGGAGCGGACATCATGGAGTCTTCGACCGATCAATATTTCTAGTAGATCACCACATCAGTAGTACTATTCCACCATGTATATAGTATAGACCGAGCACTTTTGTAATGATAGTTAGATCGATTGTATGCCCTTGCTTGATTGATTGAGTGATATGATTGTGTTTGTCTCATGTGCATATGGGTAGTGTTTCTCTCACTAGACCTCATTCTATTCTATTCTCTTCCCTCTAAACCCTCAGATGCCTCCGAGATGTGACCCTGGATTTACCTTCCCACTAGAGCTCACTCAGTTGATACAGCAGCAGAATACACCGATGCTGTTGTTAGTTCAGAACCAAGGCAACAACAACAACAACAACCCACCACCACCACCACCAGTTGATAACTTAGCCCGTTTTCTGAGGTTGCAGCCGCCGGTGTTTTCCAGTAGCACCGAGCCAATAGTGGCAGATGATTGGCTCCGCCGGATTGGAAGGGAGTTAACTACTGCAGGATGTACAGATGCTGAGAAGGTGCGTTTTGTCGCACATCAGTTGGATGGACCAGCAGCCTCATGGTGGGAGAATTACACTGTCACCTATCCTATAGCCACTGTTACATGGGATCAGTTTCAGCAAGCATTTCGCACCGCCCATGTCTCAACTGGAGCTATGAGCATGAAGAAGCGTGAATTTTGCAACTTACACCAGGGGAACCGTACTGTAGCTCAGTACGTAGATGAATTTAGTAAGCTGCCTCGTTATGCCCCTGATGATGTGGCCATAGATGCCGTGAAGCAGGAGAAGTTTATGGAAGGGTTGAATGATGATATGAGCAATTGATGGTGGTAACATTCAACAACTACCAGGAGTTGGTAGATAAGGCTCTTATGATTGAAGGGAAGCGGTAGCAGATCGAGAGCCGTAAGAGGAAGTATGGACAAGGAAGATACAACTCAGGAGCTCAGCAGAAGCCTCGTCTAACCCCAAACTCGGGAGGACTTGTTCATAACCATGGAGGTCATAACCACAACAGAGGAAGTTCGCATAACCACAATGGTTCCAAGAATGGGACTGGGAACGGAACAAGCAATAAACAGAACCGCTCCAATCCAGCCACACCCACCAAGAGAGACCTAAGTCACATTACTTGCTTCAAGTGCGGGAAGACTGGACACTATGCCACGGAGTGCCCTGAAGTGAAGAATGGAAACAGTAATGGGAGCGTTGGGAAGAAGCCCAACCCATTCAACAAAGGACAAGTGAACCACGTTAACGTGGAGGAGGTTGAAGGGCAGCCAGACGCAGTTATCGGTAAGTTTTTGGTTAAGTCTTTTACCGCCCTTGTTCTTTTTGATACTGGTGCATCACATTCATACATATCAAGGGGATTTGTGGATAAGTTTAAACTACCAACCCAAGCACTTAGGACCCCTCTGTTAGTAAGTTCACCTGGAGCAGAGTATATGGCTAGCCGATGGTGCGACCGGATACCCTTAACCATTGGTAGCCATGTTTTCCCGTCAGACCTAATAATTTTGGAGTCACAAGGATTGGATGTGATATTAGGCATGGACTTGATGTCAAAGTATGGAGGAAGCATTGACTATGCTAGTAAGTCGATTTATCTCACCACCCCCGAGGGAAAAAGGATCAAGTATGTATCCAGGCATACGACAAGGAGAACCCAAGTAAATTCCCTCTTAGGAATTGTTCAAGAAGAAGTGCCTGTTGTAAAGGATTACCTAGATGTATTTCTAGAGGAATTACCAGGCATGCTGCTAGATCGGGACATCGAGTTTTTGATAGAACTGTTGCCAGGCACCGGGCCTATATCGAAGAGACCATACCGGATGCCCGCAAATGATCTGGAGGAGATTAAGAAGCAGATCAAGGAGTTATTGGAGAAAGGTTACATCCGACGAAGTTCATCACCATGGGGAGCCCCAGTGCTTTTGGTTGAGAAGAAGGATGGATCATTGAGGATGGTTGTTGATTATCGGGCGTTGAATGAGGTGACGATCAAGAACAAATACCAACTGTCGATGATCAATGATTTGTTTGACCAACTGCAAGGAGCTAAGGTGTTTTCGAACATCGATCTGCGATCAGGATATCACCAGCTGAAGATCCGGGAGAAGGATATACCTAAAACCACATTTACCACAAGGTACAGGTTATATGAGTATACAGTCATGTCATTTGGACTGACTAACGCCCCTGCCTATGTCATGAGCATGATGAACAAGGTGTTCATGGAATATTTGGATAATTTGGTTGTGGTGTTCATTGATGATATAATGATATACTCAAAGAATGAAGAGGAGCACAAGGAGCATTTGCGTTTAGTTCTCGAGAAACTCAGGGAACATCAGTTGTATGCCAAGTTCAGCAAATGTGAGTTTTGGTTGAAGGAAGTGGGATTCCTTGGACATGTTATATCAGGAGAGGGTATAGCAGTAGACCCAACCAAGGTTCAGTTAGTCACTGAGTGGTTGGCATCCACCTCAGTTGGAGAGATCCGCAGTTTTCTTGGACTCGCGGGATACTATCGAAGATTTATTGAGATTTTTTCCAAGATTGCGAAGCCAATGACGGAGTTATTGAAGAAGATACCAAATTTAAATGGACGGAAGAATGTGAGGTGAGTTTCCAGGAATTAAAGAAACATCTGACTACAGCCCCAGTGCTGATTTTGCCGGATATACGCAAGGATTTCCAAGTGTATTGCGACGCCTCTCACTTAGGACTTGGAAGTGTGCTTATGCAGGACGGAAGAGTTGTTTCGTATGCCTCACGACAAATAAAACCGCACGAATTGAATTATGCCATGCATGATTTAGAGTTAGCAGCCGTAGTGCATGCGCTCAAGACTTGGAGACATTACCTTATTGGAAACCATTGTGATGTGTACACCAATCATAAGAGTTTGAAGTACATTTTCACACAGAAGGAGCTGAACCTTAGGCAGAGGAGATGGTTGGAGCTTATAAAGGATTATGACATGAAGCTTCACTATCATCCAGGCAAGGCCAATGCCGTAGCAGACGCTTTGAGCCGGAAGAGTTATGCTAACACCCTCGTAAGTACAGGATTGCCAAAGGAGTTAACAAAGGATCTCAGGGAACTTCGATTGGAGATTGTTCCTAGAGGTTTTGTTGCAACAATGGAAGTTCAGTCTACATTGTTAGGAAAGATTCGAGAAGCTCAGAAGGATGACAAAGAGATTTTTGAGATAAAGGAGAAGATGGGTGAAGGCAAAGCCAAAGGTTTTCATGAGGATGAGCACAACACCTTGTGGTTTGAGGATCGTGTTTATGCGCCCAATAACACAGAGATCAGGAAGTTAATACTTCAGGAGGCTCATGATTCACCATACTCGATACACCCCGGAAACACCAAGATGTATTTGGATTTGAAGGAACATTTCTGGTGGACTGGTATGAAGAAAGATATTGCTGAGTATGTAGCCGTATGTGATGTATGTCAGAGAGTGAAGGCGGAACATCAAAAGCCAGCAGGATTGTTACAACCTATGCCGATACCCGAATGGAAGTGGGATAAGCTTGGCATGGATTTTATCACCGGATTGCCCAGGACCAAATCAGGATATGATTCTATATGGGTAGTAGTTGATCGCTTGACCAAAGTGGCTCACTTTATCCCAGTGAAGACCACGTATACAAGTGCGAAGCTGGTCAAGATATACATGACCAGGATCGTATGTCTGCATGGAGTTCCAAGGACCATCATATCAGATAGAGGAACACAGTTTACCTCAAAGTTTTGGCATCAGCTGTAACAAACTTTGGTTACAAGGCTAGAGTTCAGTACAACATTCCATCCGCAGACAGATAGACAGACCGAGAGAGTCAACCAGATTCTGGAGGATATGTTGAGAGCTTGTGCACTAGATTATGGATCTAGTTGGGA
This sequence comes from Triticum urartu, assembly GCF_003073215.2. Classification (NCBI taxonomy): domain Eukaryota; kingdom Viridiplantae; phylum Streptophyta; class Magnoliopsida; order Poales; family Poaceae; genus Triticum; species Triticum urartu. The sequence continues at coordinate 146,463,003 of NC_053022.1, forward strand.
TGGCAATTTGCCCTACGCGGAGTTCTCATACAACAACAGTTACCAGGCCAGTTTGAAGATGGCACCGTTCGAAGCCCTGTATGGAAGAAGCTGCAGGACGCCATTGTTGTGGGATGAAGTTGGACACCGACAGTTGTTTGGACCAGATTTGATCAAGGAGTCTGAAGAGAAGGTTAAGGTGATTCGAGATAGATTGAAGGTAGTTCAGTCCAGGCAGAAGAGTTATGCAGATTCGAAACGCAAGGAAGTAACCTATGAAATTGGAGATAGAGCATATCTGCGAGTGTCACCCTTGCGAGGTGTGAAACGTTTTGGAGTTAAGGGAAAGTTAGCCCCGAGATTTGTAGGACCGTACCAAATTTTGGAACGTATGGGAGAGGTTGCCTACAAGTTGGAGTTACCTGAAGGGCTGTCAGGAGTTCATGATGTGTTTCATGTTTCTCAATTGAAGAAGTGTCATGCTGAGATGGCCGATATACCACTAAGAGATACAGTGCCCTTGGAAGCGATTCAGTTGGACAGTGATCTGACCTATGAGGAGAAGCCAGTCAGAATTCTTGAATTTGCCAGCCGAGTCACCCGCAGCAAGGTTATCAAGTTTTGCAAAGTTCAGTGGAGCTACCATACCGAGGATGAAGCCACCTGGGAACGAGAGGATGATCTTCGCAAAGACCACCCACACCTATTTTCTAGCCAACCCGAATCTTGAGGGCGAGATTCATCTTAAGGGGGGTAGGTTTGTAACATCCCAAATTTTCAATTTGGAATGTTATACATAGATCATTCATGCATATCATATTTTATTGCATATTCGTTTCACGATCCTCGAAATTCTAAGCAACTCAAGGACCCTCGTAGAGAGTTGGGGATTTCACTGTTTTCATATTTGAATTTTATCAAATATCGAAATGAGGATCAATTTGTTTTATTATTTTTATCTCTAAAAATATTTCATATAAAAAAAATATATGAGAGGGGATAATATGACTTCCCCAAAAATAATGGAATATTGGAGGAAAATATTAAAGAAAATAAATATTTTATTTGGGATTTTATTGCTATTTTATTTGCATAGGAAAAATTCATGTTTTTCAAAATTGCATTTTAGGCCCAAATAAATGTTCACCTTGTCTGGTAGATTTTTAGAGGACGGGGAAAATTTATTTCGGGATTTTTGGCGTCCGTTTAGTACTTGTTTTTGCTGTTTTTCTGCGCGGAATTTATTTTTAAAAAAAGTTTTTTGGCCGGACCGAACTGGGCCGAGGCCCAGTTGGCCAGCCGCGCGAGCCCACCCCTCGTCCCAACCGACTCCGACCGGAGTCCGGCCGGCGCACGCCGTCGCGGCCGAGTCCGGGGAGGACTCCTCCTCCCCGGCCCCTTGCCCAAGCCGCCGCCTCGCCCGACCCCTTTAAAGGCCGAGCCGGGCCCGCCTTGACCCCCACACCACCATCGCCGCCACCCCGCGCCGCCCCGTCGCCGCAGCTCTGCCCGCGCTGCCGCCGCCGTTCTTTTTTTTCTCTCGTCGGTTTATTTCGGTAAACCCTAGATCTAGATCCGGTTTTTTAAAATTCCAGTTTATTCTTTTAGATCGGTTTTTCCGTCGGTTTATTTATTTAGCGAACGCCTGCTCGTTCGTTCGTTTTAACGAACGGTTTTCACCCGTTACTCGCAGACAGCGAACGTTCGTTCGTTAGCTTGTTCGTCAGTTTTTTCTTTTTCTCGGATTTCTCACGATTATTTCCGATCGCGATTTCTGATCCGATTTTCGTTTTAGTTTATCTTTTCGCTCGTTTATCGGAATCAGGCGATTCAAGTGCCTAGATCTTCGTCTCGAAGCCCTCTTTCCGTTTAACCAACTTGAACAAGATTTTGGTACTGTAAGATTTGACTTTAGTACAGATTAGTAATCGGATCTTGTTTCTTTCGCAGTTTGAGTTTCATTGCTCCGTTCGATTTGATTCCTTTTGCAAACCGGAGTTCTTAAGTTGAACTATCTGGTTAGATCTTCTTACTTCAGTTTTACCCGTGCATCTTTGCTTGATTGCTTATGTATGCTATTGTTTGTTTGCGATAGAACACCCGGAGTGTGAAGCGTGCTACTACGAGTCTCTAGGTTTCATGGATCATCAGCAAGGCAAGTAACACTTTGATCATACCCTTTATCACCCAGTTTTTATGCATTAGTTCCAATCCTCAAACATTGCATGATTAGGTTGTGATTAACTTATGGGTTTGGGAAGTAGTTGATGAGGTAGAACCTATTGCCCTGTTATTATCAAACCCTTGGGAGTTACTTCTACGTATTGCTTATATTGCTATGCTATGCTCGTAGACGTGGTTTGGGTGAGTGAATCCATGACAGATGTGAGATTGTTAATTAATGGTTCAACTTAAGGTGGCAACATTAATACACATCTGGGTGGATTGCTTGTCGGGCACCTGGAGAATCCAGTGTTGTCCTAGGATATCCCAGAGTACCCGTGTGATAATCCTAAGGTCCGCCACCCAGGCTCAAAGGGAACTGAGATATTTCATGCTAGAAACTTCCGTGTGCAGTCACAAGCTATTATGGGCTCTAGCATAGTTGAGTAAGTTGCATGACCTCTTCCAGTGGTAGGCTAGCAGATGTAGAGGGATGTAGGTTGGTACTGTCTACCCGGGGTTAGAGTTAATGCTTCTGAAAGACTGTGTCTCGGTCATCCATTTCTCAAACACCATGTAGTGGAAGAAATCTAACGGAGGAGATCGAGTCTTGTGGGGAAAAGTGCGCAAACCTCTGCAAAATATATAAACTAATCATGGTTAGCCGTGTCCCCGGTTAAGGACATCTTGAGTATCTAGTACTTGGATTATCATATGTATCTCATCACTCTAATCTAATATTGTTGGGTTGATAATTACTTTTTAATTGGGATTGAGTTGGAGGAACCTTCTCAATGATGTTTCAACTACCATGATAGTTAAATAAAATCTATTTCTTTGTTGTAGGGAAAAATTGGCTTTTCGCAAAACTATAACCATAGAGCCTTTCCACCAGCCCAAATATGCATGTAGTGATAGCATTATTCTGTTCTTACTCTACTATGTTACTTTGCAGCATATTCCATGTGCTGACCCGTTTTCGGGCTGCAATGTATTATTGTTGCCATCTTTTCAGACGAGGAGTAAGGTTCGTTAGGTCATTGCCGTGCAGCTCAGCTATGCCGTTGGAGTTGATGGACTCACTTTATCTACCAAGCCTTCCGCTGTTATCGTATTAGATGTCCTTATGCCATATTTATTGTAATAAGTTCTCTTTTGAGACATTCGATGTAATAAGTGTGTGATTGCTACTCTGTTATAAATCCTTCGAGTACTGTGTGTGTCAGCATTATCGATATAGGGATGACACTGAAGCATAGAGACTTGACCGTTTGAGGTTGGGTCGCTACATTCTCGATGCCTTCCCCTAGGCCCAAATCATGGCGAGGTGTCATGTAGTCGACGTTCACATAACACCACTAGAGGAAAGACAACATACATCCCATCAAAATATCGAACGAATACCAAATTCACATGATTACTTATAACAAGACTTCTCCCATGTCCTCAGGAACAAACGTAACTACTCACAAAGCATATTCATGTTCATAATCAGAGGAGTATTAATTATCATTAAGGATCTGAACATACGATCTTCCACCAAATAAACCAACTAGCATCAACTACAACGAGTAATCAACACTACTAGCAACCCACACGTACCAAACTGAGGTTTTGAGACAAAGATCAGATACAAGAGATGAACTAGGGTTTGAGAGGAGATAGTGCTGGTGAAGATGTGGATAGAGATTGCCCCCCTCTTGATGAGAGGGTCGTTGGTGATGAGGATGGCTTTGATTTCCCCCTCCTGGAGGGAAGTTTCCCCGGCAGAACAGCTCCACCGGAGTCCTAGATTGGTTCTGCCCAAGTTCCGCCTTGAGACGGCGGCGCTTCGTCCCAAAAGCTTCCTTCTGATTTTTTTGGGTCAAAACACACCATATAGCAGAAGATGGGCATTGAGGGCCTGCCAGGTGGCCCACAAGGCAGGGGGCACGCCCTCCACTCTTGTGGATGGTAGGTGGCCCCCCTCTGGTGCTTTCTTCGCCCATTGCTTTATATATTCCAAAAACAATTCTCTGTGAAGTTTCAGGACTTTTGGAGTTGTGCAGAATAGATCTCTAATATTTGCTCCTTTTCCAGTCCAGAATTCCAGCTGCCGGCATTCTCCCTCTTCATGTAAACCTTGCAAAATAAGAGAGAAAAGGCATAAGTATTGTGATATAATGTGTAATAATAGCCCATAATGCAATAAATATCAATATAAAAGCATGATGCAAAATGGACGTATCAACTATCTGATCTTCAGAGAGCATTACGACACAGAATTTTGCTGGCCTTGAGGAAAAACTGCAAGTTCGAGCCTTTGACTTATAAACTCGGGCGTATCAAGCGAACTGTGAATGACATGAGTGAGCTCATGGATACAATGACCAAATACCGAGTCTGATAAAACCTAGGACCCATATTCCGATGACGAGATGTCTGGGGAAGGAAAGAAGAACGGTGGTAAGGGCCATCAGAATAATAATAATGGGAATAACAACAACAATAACAATAGGAAGAGTGCAGAAGGGGGTTCTGACCTGGTTGCCAACACCAATTCAGGCTACAAGTATCAGCAGCAGAATGGCAACTTCAAAGGTCACAAGGATTTCGTCCAAGCAACTATCAGCAAGCCCTCAAAGGCCCGTGTCCACACCATAGCAGGCCCGGACGACCGACAAATCACTCTTGGGAGGATTGCTTCATCATGGATGATTTTAAAAACGGGGGCTCTAGTGGCAATAACAATGTAGGTAATGGCGGTGGCCATCCTGTAAATCCAGGAGCCAGCAATCGAGGAGCCAGTGTAGGGACATGACACCAGGGAGGTCCGTCCGGGTTCCAGACTAATCCGAAGCAATTGAACAGCGAACAGTATCATGTTTTACCACTAATACTTCTAGGAGAGGTAGAAAGTTGTGGAAACGAGCTATCAATGTAGTGGCACTGACAGTTCCACAATGGTAGAATTGGTCAGAGTAGCCAATTACTTGGAGTCGAGCATGTCCTCCTCCTCAGTTTGATAATCTCAGGAGTCTGGCTCTGGTTGTTGCTCCTCAGGTTTGGTGGTTATACGTTGACAAAACTGCTCATGGACGAGGGAAGTGGTATCAACATACTATACTATGACACTTTCAAGAGGATGAATCTCACAGAGAAACAGCTGCAACCATCACCGACTATCTTTCACGACATTATTCCTGGGAAGTCGGCTCAGCCCGTTGGCAAAATTTACTTGGAAGTTGCCTTTAGCATTGAGAAAAACTTCCTGTTTGAGATTCTTCTATTTGAGGTTGTGAAGTTCAAAAGCCCATATCATGCTTTGTTCGGACGGACGACTTACACAAGGTTCATGGCACGCCCATGTTATGCCTACCTCAGGCTGAAAAATTCGGGTCCCAATGGGACTATTACCGTCGACAAAGACATCGCGCTGGTATGCGAGGAAGGAGATGCCACTTATCCGGAGATGGCCTGTGCAGAGGAAGAGTTGAAACTCTACAAACTCCAGGTTGATCCCGAGGACATGACCTCGCTGAAGAGGCCATCTATGGAGTCTGAGCTAAAGGTCAAGTCAGCTGAGGATACAAAGCAAGTTGATTTCACCCCTGGCGACTCCTCCAAGCAGTTCACCATTGGGGCACACATTACTGATAAATATGAAAGAGCACTCATCTAGTTCATCTGTGAGAAGCGGGACATATTTGCATAGAAGCCCTCTGATATGCCTGGTGTACCGAGAGAACTCACTGAGCACAACCTAAATGTGGACCCCAAAATGAAGCCCGTCAGACAATTCCTCTGTCGTTTTAACGACAAGAGATGCAGAGCCATTGGAGAAGATGTAACCCGACTCCTTGGAGTCGGGTTCATCGTTGAAGTTTTTCATACTAAGTGGCTGGCTAACCCAATCCTCGTACTGAAGAAGAACGGAACTTGGAGAATGTGTGTTGACTACACGAACCAGAATAAGCCTGTCCCAAGGGTCCCTCTGCTTCACCTCACATTGACAGAATCATTGCCTCCACATCAGGTTGCGACAACCTGTGTTGGTGTCCTGGATTAGGTGGTACTTTCTATTTTGTAACGTAATAGAAAACAAAAAAATCACGCATACGCACACCTAAGATCAATATGAAGATGCATAACGGGTTGGGATCATGATTGTTACCATCACCAAGTTGCAGCGGAAGAAGAATGTGTCGGTGTAGATCGTACTTAGAGTCCCTCGAACCATCAATGAACGATCCCGCGAACCGCCCATGAACAGTCCCTAGAACTGGAGACCAAAAGCACGACCTCTCTACTTAGTTGCAAGCGTGCAACCTTTACGATCCGACAGTGCTTCGCCATCCAGAGTTAATCGCCGCCGAAGAATCAGAGGGAGGAGATTAGAACTACACTGGGCTTCTAATTATGAGGACAAGATAATTAGCCTAGCTCTAATTATTCAACTAAGTCCAACTAGAACTAGAACTAGAAGTACTAGAGGAGGTTCCAAAACTTGTGTGTTTAATTGTGGCCAATATCTCAAATATATATAGGTTGGAGGGGAAGAGGAGGGCTGCCACCAAGGAGGGAAAGCCTCCTTTGGACTCCTCCCCTCCCCCAATTTGGCCTCCTTCGTTAGGGAAGGAGGCGCCTCCCCCACTTGGGCCTTTGTGGCCCAAGTTGGCTTCCACCTCTTGGCCTTTTTAGGCTCATTGATATTAAATTAAATAAAAAATAGTTCTAAATACTTTTAGACCATTTTATACATAATTTAACATCCCCGGAAACAATTTCCACCTATATATATTTATCGGTAATACCCGGTATTACCTGATATTCACCGAAACCCTTTAGGTGACCCCAAAACGCTTCTAGATCCTCTCAAAACTATTTAGTGTATTAATGAAAAAATTCCACAAATATATTCTCATCACTCGTGTCCTACAAATACTTAGAAGATTGTGATTGCCTTAAGCTTGTGACCCCGTAGGTTCGATAACACATAGACATGAACGAAACCCCATCGTTCAATGACCGATAGCGGAACCATGGACTTCCATAGCAATTCCTATGAGCACACAAATGATATTTGAGTGAACTTTTGGTTATTATGTGATGTTCCCTTTGCTTCGTGATACTTCACAAAACCCGGGATGCATCGGTATCCTCCTAAGTCATCACATGCTCACTATACCATCATCCTCGTTACTGGTTTTGTTCTTCTTTCTCGTTGAAGTGTTCCGGCATCCCCGTGATGTAGTCACCTGTGTCTGGACATACGATAATGGATGTTGTCACACCGAGAGGGCCCTAAGAATATCTCCATCGCCAGAGGATAAAATCCCACTCTCGAGCTATCTAGTCCCTTGTCAAACTTTTTGATGAACCTGTAAGTTGTTGTTATGATCATCATGTTATAGGTGACGTTTGAGCAACCCCAAGTCCACCATACAGTAAGAAGTTACTATGATACTTTCATGGTCTAAGGAGAAAAAAACCACATGTTAACACTCCGTGTTATTATAATTGATTGCAGACGATATTATCTCAATTCATAACAAACAAGCTTGGGTCGATTCAATATGATTGTTCTTCCAACATCATAATCTCAATGTTGTTTTAGGACTATCGTTACACTTAACGATATCCTAAGATCCGGAAAATGTGATCTCCAACAACACTTGAGCTAGTCTTAGAGGCGATACTAGGAACCTTTATTTTATCCGTTTATCATTTCACTTGTGCATATGAGTTTTTCATCGAATGGCATATTCCAGGATCATAGCAATTGTAGCATGAAATATAAACACTTAATGATGAATATGGAAATATAATAATACAATATTATTGCCTCTAGGACATATTTCCAATGATCTCCCACTTGAACTAGAGTCAATAATGTAGTTAGCACTTTTAACATTTACACCAATGACAATCCGGTGTCAGTTCTGTTGGGAAGCATAGTAGAAAACAAACAAAATCGCCCTACGAACACCCAGGAACAACATGAAGACGCATATCGGGTTTGGATCAACGATTGTTACCAACTCCGAAGTGCAGCGGAAGTAGACAAGTCAGTGTATATCATACTTGGAATCCCTTGAACGTCGATGACGATCCCGTAAACCGCCCTCGAACTGAAGACCAAAAGCACGGCCTCTCTGCTTGGTTGCAACCGTACAATCTTCATGATCCGGCAACGCTTCGCCTTCCAGAGCTAATCGTCACCGGAGAATTAGAGGGAGGAGATTATAACCACATGGGGCTTCTAATTATGAGGATTAGAGGTGGATATGACTAGCTTTAATTAGTCAACTAGGACCAACTAAAACTAAAACTAGATCAACTAGAGGAGGCTCCAAAACTTGTCTGTCCAATAGAGCAAAATCCCCTAGTATATATAGGTTGGAGGAGGAGGAGAGGGCAGAAACCAAGGGGGGAAAGTCCCCCTTGGGGTGCCGGCCTAGGGAGAGGGAGTTGGACTCCCCCCTTGTCCAATCCCCCCCCCCACACACACAAGGAAAGGGGGCGCCTTCCTACATGGGCCCTTGTGGCCCAAGTTGCCTTCCACCTCTTGGCCTTATTAGGCCCATTGATATTAAATTAAATATATATTTGTTCTATGCATTTTTAGAGCATTATATATATAATTTAACATGCCGGGAAACATTTCCCACATATATATATTAATTTGTAATACCCAGTATTACTCGATACTCACCAAAACCTTTCTGGTGACCCCGAAACGCTTCCCGAACCTCTCGGAGCTATTTCGGATATTAATGAAAAATTCCAAAAATATATTCTCATTACTCCTGCACTACTAACACTCAGTAGATCATGATCACCTTGAGATTGTCACCTCGTAGGTTCGGTAAATCATAGACATGAATGAAACCCCTTCGTTTAATGACCGATAGTGGAACCAGGGACATCCATATCGGTCCCTATGATTACACGGATGATATTTGAGTGAACATTTGGTTATCATGTGATGTTCCATTTGCTTTGTGATACTTGCAAAACCCGGTGTGCATCGGTATCCTCCTGAGTCATCACCATGCTCACTATACCATTGCTCCTGTTACCGGTTTTGTTCTTCTTTCTTGTTAACATGTTCCGACATCCCTGTGACGTAGTCACCTATGTCTGGCCAGACGATGATGGATTCCATCACGCCGAGAGGGCCCTAAGAATATCTCTCCATCGTTGGAGGAGCAAATCCAACTCTCGAGCTATCTGGTCACTTGTCAAACTTTCTGATGAGCCTGAAAGTTGTCGTTATGATCACCTTGTTATAGATGACGTTTGAGCAACCCCAAAGCCCACTGTCTGGTAGAAAGTGATTGAGACACTCTCATGGTCCGAGGAACTAAAACACATGCTTACACTCTGTGTTATAACAAATGATTTCAGACCATACAATCACAAAGTATAACATACAAGTTTGGGTCGATTCAATATGATCGTTCTTCTAACATCATACCCTCAATGTTTTTTCAGGACTACCGTTGCACTTAACGATATCCTAAGATCCGGAAAATATGACCACCAACAACACTTCACTACAAAAAAGGCACATCCGTGACATTTTGGGCCGAATGAATTTTTTGTCTTACTTATGACACTTCTATGACGATAATTGTGACAAAACCCAGTATCATCATAGATGTGGTTGGGTCCTACTTCTATAACAAAAAATCATGGCAGAAAATGGGCTTTTCGTCCTAGGCGGGCCGGAGACGTAGCTGTATGACATTCTTTCGGCCGTCCATGACGGAAAAAACCGTGGTAGAAGCGAGGGCGAGGAAAATATCGGGGAGTTCCCGGTTATGATGGGTGGTCGGGGGCCGAGCGATGTGCGTTTCTCTCATACATACACGCGTGTGTGCGAGGCATTGGGCTCTAACTGAACCCAAGTGAGGCATTCGCCTAACTGAACCCGAGCGATTGCACTGCAGGGTACGCGTTACTGAACCCGAGCGATCGATTGATCCCTTGCTGTTAACTGAACCCGAGTGATTCCTTTGCTACTGCTGCTAACTGAAGCCGATCGAACACTGCTGCCTCCTTCCCTTGATGAACAGTGAGCGTTGTTGGGGGGGGGGGGTTGGATGAATAGTTCCCGGTGGGGGGTTGGATGAACATGACCCCGTGGTAGTATAGGCCGTTGCCGCTGGATGAACAGTACCCCGATCGATCGAGCCAGTGGATGAACAGGACCCCGTGGTGGGCTAGATGAACAGGACCCCGTGAGGGCTGGATGAATAGTTCCCCATGAAGGGCTGGTTGAACAGTAGCCGGTGGAGGGCTGGATGAACAGTAGCCCATGGAGGGGTGGCTGAATAGGACCACGTGGAGAGGGCTGGTTGAACAGTAGCCGGTGGAGGAGCGCGCTGTGGAGGCTGGATGAACAGGAGCCCGTGGATGAACAGTCGCATGTGGAGGCTGGAGGAGGTCGACGGTGGATGAATAGTAGCCCGTGGAGGCTGGAGAAGGTCGACGGTGGAGATGAACAGTATCCCGTGGAGTCCTGTTTTGCCGTACGCCACACCCCTCCCGATGAACAGGACCCCCGTTTCGACTGTAGCGCTCCAACACAAGTCCGTTTCCTCCGTTTTGTGGTATGCCACACCCCTCCCGATCAACAGGATCCTGTTTCCACCGTAGGAGGTCCGTTTCCTCCGTTTTGCGGTACGCCAGACCCCTCCCGATGAACAGGATCCCGTTTCGACCGTGGCCAGTCGAACACAAGGTCGTTTCCTCCATTCTACGGTACGCCAGGCCTCATTTCCACCGGCTGTTCCGTCCAAGCCGGTTGGCTCCCGATGAACAACACGCGTTTCGTTGCCTCCTGATGAACACGACGCATTCCGTTGCCTCCCCATGAACACGATGACGGTGCAACTTCTCCATTCTGACCCAGCCATGTACACGAGCCCTGGCCGTACGTATGCGCGAGTAGGCATTCGAGACCCCGCCCGTATGTACGTACGTGGCCATATTTACTTTCTTGCACCCTGGCCGCTGTACGATGGAGAGAATGACAACTCTACATACGCTTCGACCAGGTGGGTCCTGATTGCCAGGCACTTCCTTGTGTGCGAAGATGTAGCTGGTGGGTCCCAGCAATCAGGGGGCGAATCATTTTTTTGCCCGTAATATGGACACAGTTCCTTGCGTGCGAAGATATAGCTGGTGGGTCCCAGGAGTCAGGGGGAAACGGTTTTTTTTGCGAAATACGGTGGCCCGTCCGATGGGTCCCTGCTGTCAGGTGGAGGAATCATTATTTTTCACGTAATAAGGAGGCACTTCCTTGCTGCGGCCATGGACCCAGCTGTCAGCCTCTCCACGTATAGTACTCTTCGGATGGAAGTCATTCCTTGACCACGTTGACCACACCGCGCTGAGAGCACCAAGGCGGTGGACGACGGTGATGCCTAGGAAGGGGATGACGCAGAGCTGGCGAAGACGCGACAGTGGATGCCCATGCGGAGGGGAGTACGTGGGTTGACTGCTTCAGCTGTGGTGTGAGGCTGCCATCGCCAGAGAATAACAGGAGGTGTGGGTGAGTATAGAGGGATGACATGGCCGGTGGTGGTAGCACAACTGGACACGGGAGGCAGGAGCAGGTGGCATGGCCGACGCTTGTTTGGGCGGCTGGAGCAAGAAGACCAGAGGTTGAAGAAGCACTACAGCCGTTGGATGGACATTGTATGGTCACTAGAGCTAGAATCGTTCATATTGACTAAGTTGACAAAGCCCTTCGTCCCCGTCATCTTAGTAGGCCCACAAGTCAGCCTCCCACAATGATGGGTCCCATCTAGCAGGGGGAGTATTCATTTTTTTTGTGCGTAATAAGGAGGCACTTCCTTGCGTGTGAAGATATAGCTGGTGGGTCCGACCTGTCAGCGGAGGGAACGTTTTTTTCGCGAAATACAGAGGCCCTTCCGGTGGGTCCTGGCTGTTAGGTGGAGGAATCATTATTTTGCGCATAATAAGGAGGCATTTCCTTGTGTGGGCCCCTACTGTCAGCCTCTTCCGATGGCTGTTGTATGTTGACCATGTTGACCTCGCCGCACCGAGAGCACAAACGCGATGGACGAGGGCGAGGCCCAGGAAGGGAACGAACCAGAGCCGGCGAAGCCACCGCAGTGGATGCCCACGCTAAGGGGAGTATGAGCGCTGACTAGTCGGCTGCGAGGTGAGGCTGACGTCGCCGGAAAATAACAGGATGTGCGGGTGGGTAGAGGGATGGCCTGGCGGCAGCATAGCCAGCCACGGGAGGATAGAGCAGGCAGTCCCGCCGGCACTGGTTTGGGTGGCTGGAGCAGGAAGATCAGAGAATGAAGAAGCACGGCGGCCGTTGGATGGACATCCAACAGTCACTGCTCTGTGTTGACTAAGTTGACAAAGCCTTGCATACGCGTCAAAAAAAATTTAGGACAGCGTCATCGTCAACCTAGTAGGCCCAGATGTCAGCCTCCAAATCCGTGGAAAACAGCATACCACCCATTTGCCATTATTTTCAATAATTTACAACCCATTTGCTAATTCTTAAGGATATTTGAAGCCCATATTCTTTTTATTAGCATTACAGACCATATATTCTGGGCACTACTAAAAAATTCAACGAAATTTTGCATATTTCAGTGGGGTCTGAACTCTTTTAATCATGAAATTTCGAGTCAAGTTAAAAATAATTTTTTAAAAATTATATCAAAATAAAATTCAAAAAACAATTATCCGCAAAAAATGAATGAAATTTAAAATCTTAACTAGCAAGATGCCCGTGCGTTGCACGGAACATGAAGATGCATTTGTATGAGTAGTTTATCTTGTGGGAGAAAAGACAATATTTTAATGTAATTGCCAGTTGGCTTTGGTTTTTATAAGAGTAGAGAGTAGAGAAATCGAGAAAAAAAATGATATTTTATTGTAATTGTCGGTTGGCTTTGGTTTAAAAATTTACAGCCCATTTCTTACAACTTATAGCCCTTTTTCTGGGGAAGCCCATTTCTTACTACTTACATCCGTCCTTGTCTTGAAAGATTTGCAGCGCAGCAGGGCTGAGAAAAGCAAGTAGGCCTCGGTTTTGGTATTCTCCGAAAAAAAAGAACCGGGCTAGCCATTTTCAGAAAGAAAAAAGATATCAACTAGGCTCGTCATGTGCTTAAATAAAAGCGTAAGCGTGGGCTAGACGGGCCACAACCCCCAAACAACACGCAGTTGAGCTCCGTCTCTGAAACTAAAAAACAACTGGGCGAGCTGCTGGGTCCCTGGTGTTATCCGCTCGTTGTGTAATTTTCTCGTTTATTGACTACATTGACAATGGCGTGGGACCTAGTTTTCAAACAATTAGGAGGAAGTATTTTTTTGGCTTGTAATAACGAGGCACCTTCTTGTGTAATGCAATGACCCTGGTGGGTCCCTACTGTCAGCGTCTCCACGTATAGTCATCTCCTGATTCCTCTTGCTTGTTGACCATGTTGACAATGCTAGACGGCGGCGGGCACAACGAGCGAACCAAGGCGGAGAACGATGGCGAGGCCTCAGATGGGAACGAACAGCAGTCGTGGAAGATGCGACGGTGTAGTGGCAGGTGGAGGGGAGTACGAGGGCAACAACATGCAACTCAAGCTTACAAACGGTACAAAAAGCCCAAGGATTAATTGTTCATCAATTTTTTAGAGAAAACCCAGATTGAACATGGCAGTAACATCTAACCCAACCACTCTTTTTCGCAGTCACAAACAAATGGATCAGTCTGATCCATAAAATCAACGTCCTGTGAAAAAAACAATTATTTCAGGATGACTACAACTTGTCGTAAATAGAAGCCGAGCACGTTTAGAAGCCCATTTGTCCACCTGAAACTTTTTTTTTCTGTTCAACGTGTCCTTCCATGAAAAATCTCTTGCGGTAAAACTTAAGCCTCCTGGACAATAGTAACCTCGCATTCAACAGGAAGAATGTGACAAAGCTTCTATTTGCCTGGTTGGATGCATATCCTTCCATCGTTATTGTCCTCAAATGAATGTCATGAGAACTGCCTGGTGCTTATTACGCCACCGATTGGTTATACGTTTTTCTCCATGTGGTCGCAATACCTAAGTAGACATGCAGATTCAAAATAGTTAAGGTCTGAAGAAAGAGTATGTCAAAAGAGCGACAGTTGAACGGTTAATTCTAGTACAATATATACGGGCTTTCAATGTGCATGAAATAATCACCTCTATATATAAATTCTCCAGAGATCGAAAGCATCACAACAAGCGAATAATTATGTTCAGATCAAAACTAGACATTCGGATATATAAGATCTTGATAGAATCCAGCAGCGTTGATAGGCTACCCATGGACGAACTCTTCATTGAGCATATAACATAATATTAGTACCCAAAGTGTACTCCAGGATGATATAAAACTTATGCGCACAAATGAAAAATGCAACTTATGATTACAAATGTGTAGATGATAATATACGGTACCTGAAAAGGTGAGGGGACAAACACCAACTTCCTGTGAATATTAAACGGATCATGAATTACACCCAAGGTCTCCAGTTTGGGCACACAGACGACAGTTATTTGCGAAGGTCTATAACAATTATCATGCAGCAACCTTTGAAGTGAAGGGGCATCTTCGATGATGAGCTGCTGTCCTTCAAAACAAATTCCAATGCTTTTAAGGTGAGGCGACTTTATTTGAAGACAACTGATAGGGATTTCTATTCCCAAAACAATTAGCAAGCGCTCCAGGGCAGGGCAACTGGAGTGGATGATGCTGTGCAGTGAGGCCTCCGACAGATAAACCACCACAAGCGAAAGTTTTTTCAGCAGTGGGAGTCGAAGCATTTGTACCAGATCGTCTAGTAGATGGCACAGGGCGAAAGTGGCAGTGTGGAGAGAGGAGGAAAACCGCGAGATGGACAACGGTGGTGTGGGCAGGAATTCTTGGCGTGTTCGTGGTATGAAACTTTCGTGGTAATGGTAGAACTCAAACTGCTGGAGTTTTCCTAATTCAGGGGATGTCAGCCAAGCGTCCACCATGCCGGGTATGGACAGCAGGTAGCGTGTCAGGATGCAGAGGCGTTGAACGAGCCCCTGCTGGTGAGAGTAGACGATGGCTCTAAGGAGATCAAATTTAAGAAGGACAGATATCTGATGACAATCGAGATTGAGGGGCGCGGTGCACCATGATATGTCTCCAACATATCTATAATTTATGAAGTATTCATGCTATTATATTATCAACCTTGGATGTTTTATATACATTTATATGCTATTTTATATGATTTTTGGGACTAACCTATTAACCTAGAGCCCAGTGCCAGCTTCTGTTTTCTCCTTGTTTTAGAGTATCGCAGAAAAGGAAAACCAAATGGAGTCCAATTGACCTGAAACTTGACGAAGCTTATTTTTGGACCAAAAGAAGGCCATGGACTAAAAGAGTTGGGCCAGAAGAGTCCCGGGCTGCCCACGAGGGTGGGAGGCGCGCCCCCTGGGCGCGCCCCCTACCTCGTGGACAGCGCAGAGACCCCCTGACTTGTTCTCGATGCCAAAACCTCTTATATATACAAAAACCTCCAGAAATTAACCTAGATCGGAAGTTCTGCCGCCGCAAGCCTCTGTAGCCATGAGAAATCAATCTAGGTCCTCTCTAGCAACCTGCCGGAGGGGGCCATCATCACCGGAGGGCATGAAGGAGGATCTCGGAGGGGCCATCATCGTCATGAAGGCCAATGACCAGAGGGAGAACCTCTCACCATCGAGGGGGAGGCCATGGAGGAGGAAGCACATGGGGGAGAACCTCTCATCCTCTCTCTCGGTGGCACCAGAGTGCCATCGGGAGGGGAATCATAGCCGCGGTGATCGTCTTCATCAACATCACCATCATCATCACCATCCTCATCTCTTTGACGCGGTCCACTCTCTCGCACCGCACTGTAATCCCTACTTGAACATGGTGCTTTATGCCACATATTATGATCCAATTATTTGTTGCCATCCTATGATGTTTTGAGTAGATATCCTTTGTCTTTGGGTTGATTGATGATCTAGATTGGTATGAGTTGTATGTTTTACTTTGGTGCTATCCTATGGTGCCCTCCGTGTCGCGCAAGCGTGAGGGATTCCCGCTGTAGGGTGTTGCAATATGTCCATGGTTTGCTTATTGTCTGTGTTGCGTGAGTGACTGAAACACAAACACGGATAAGCGGGACATGGCGTATGGGAATAAAGAGCACTTGATACTTTAATGCTATGGTTGGGTTTTACCTTAATGATCTTTAGTACTTGCGGATGCTTGATAGAGTTCTAATCATAAGTGTATATGATCCAAGAAGAGGAAGTATGTTAGCTTATGCCTCTCCCTCATATGAAACTGCAATAGTGATTACCGGTCTTGTTAACAATTGCCTAGGACAATTCCGCACACCGATCCACCATTATTCCACACTCGCTATTTATAATATTTAGTAATATATTATAACTTTATGATAACAGCACTTACTTTAATATTTTAGCTTTCCGATATAATACGAAGTTATCCACTTCATACCCACAACGTAGTTTTATTTCTCGTTTCTAGTTGGAAGCAAACGTTCGGTGTACGTAGAGTCATATCAGTGGCAGATAGGGCTTGAGAGAATATTGATCTTACCTTTAGCTCCTTGTGGGCTCGACACTCCATACTTATCACTTCCTCATTTGTAAATTTCTATGATGATTCCCTGCACTTGGGGATTATCAAGCTCTTTTCTGGCGCCGTTGCCGGGGAGTAATAGCGTGGGGTTGATATTCTCGTGTGTGCTTGTTTGCTTTCTTCACTAAGTAGATTTTGTTTTTCCTTTTTTGTTTATGTTTAGTTGTGGGTGAAACATACAATTTTTTTTTAAAATAATGAAAATACAAAAAAATACTTGCCTCTCATGCCTAAAAAGTTTTTCAAAAAGAGAAGTGATTGGAAAGTTATGCATTGAAGAAGTGAGGGTCGACCTTGAGCACTCGTGTTCATGCTCACAGAAACAATGTAGAATTTTTCATGGAAGTTTATCTGTAAATAATTATCCCCTTATATATATTTATTGTATTATAAAAATAATGTGCCAAGCTTTGGTTTTAGGATGATTAGATTGCTTGCTTACTATGTGCAGAACAAAAACAGAAACTTTGGCTGTAGCGCGTGATTTTACAGTTTTTACTGGAAAGTCAAATGGGTCTGAAACTTTTTGCACATTACTTCTGCATAAATTGTTCAAATTTTCAAATTTATTTCATAATTTTGGAGTTACAGAAGTTTACTAAACCTCCAGATTACTACAGACTGTCATGTTTTAGACAGATTCTGTTTTTTGTGTGTTGTTTGCTTATTTTGATGCATCTATGGCTAGTATCGGAGGGTATGAACCATAGAGAAGTTGGAATACAGTAGATCTAGTTCTAATATGAAATTATAATGAGTTTGCAACAGTATCTAAAGGTAGTGATTTGCTTTATTATACTAACGGATCTCACAAAGTTTTTTGTTAAAAGTTTTTTATGGATGAAATGTTCGAACAAGGAGTTACCGATGTGAGAAGAATAAAGAGAGGCAAGAGCTCAAGCTTGGGGATGCCCAAGGCACCCCAAGTAAATATTCTAAGGATACTCAAGCATCTAAGCTTGGGGATGCCCCGGTTGGCATCCCATCTTTCTTCTTCAACAATTATCGCTATACCTCGGTTTTTGTTTTGTTCACATGATTTGTGTCCTTTGTGTTTTTTGTTTTTCCTTTATGAACTATGCTAGTATGAGATATACCTTCATTGATTTATAGAATGCTTCATGTACTTCACTTATATATTTTAAGTATGATCTTATAGAATTGCTCTTTGTGCCTCACTTAAATCTTTTGAGTATGGTTTTATAGAATGCTTCGTGTCCTTCACTTATATATTTTGAGCTTGGATATTGGTTAATCTATATTAATTTTAGAATGCTCCATGAACTTCACTTATATATTTTGGAGTATTAATAATACTATAATCTAAGGTGGATCTAGAAGAGTGTCAACTTTAGTTAGTAATGATTCCACTATTCCGAATGAGAAGAATTTTGCTTATGTGGAGAGTAGTAAAATTTCTATGCTTGTAGATGATGAAAAGAATGCCTTTTGTGATGTTTATATTGTTTAATTCATTCATGATGCTACTGAAAATTATTATGAGGGTGGAATATATACTTGTAGGAGTTACAATAATATCAAGTTTCCTCTCTATGTGCTTAAAGTTTTGAAGTTATCCTTGTTTTTCCTTCCTATGCTAGTTGATCCTTGTTCCTATAAATTGTGTGCTCACAAAATCCCTAGGCATAGGAAGTGGGTTAGGTTTAAATGTGATAATCATATTCTTCATGATGCTCTCTTTATGTTTCAGTTCTTATCTTTTATGTGAGCATCATTGAACTCATCATGCCTAGCTAAAAGGCATTAACGAAAAGCGCTTGTTGGGAGACAACCCAATATTTACCCTTACTGTTTTTGTGTGTTATAATGATTAAGCTACTGTATTAATCATGTATTATAGATTTTGTTTCAATAAAGTGGCAAGTAAGACCTTTGGGAAGACTTGGGTCAAAGTTAATGTGATCTTGCTGTAAAAAACAGAAACTTTGCACTTACGAGATTAGCTGCCATTTTTTACATAAGAGTGCGATTGAGTTGATTCATTTTTTTCAGAAGATTAATAGAAAAATTCCTCACGTCCACCAATTTATTTCATAATTTTTGGAGTAGCAGAAGTATGGTTGGTGTTCAGATCATTACAGACTGTTTTGTTTCTGATAGATTCTATTTTCATTGCATAGTTTGCTTGTTTTATAGTTTCTATGACTTATATTTCTCAATATAAATTGTAGAAATGATATGGTACAGTAGGCATTGTGTGAGAACAATTATGAGCCTTGTCTTTGACAGTACCAAAGTGAATGGTTTACTCTTTATCATACTAACCTATCTCACGAAGTTCCATTAAGTTTTGTGTGATTGAAGTTTTCAAGCTTTGGGTGAGATATCGATATGAGGAGAATAATGAGTGGAAAGACCCTAAGCTTGGGGATGCCCAAGGCACCCCAAGGTAATATTCAAGGAATACTCAAGCGCCTAAGCTTGGGGATGCCCCGGAAGGCATCCCCTCTTTCGTCTTCAAAATTATCGGTATACCTTACTCGGAGCTATATTTTTATTCGTCACATGATATGTGTTTTGCTTGGAGCGTATTTTCAATTTTACTTGCTGTTTGAATAAAATAATTTGATCTGAAATCTTGAATGAAAAAGAATCCTCCCATGGCTAGTTAATTATTTGACTACTCAGTGTCCTTCACTTATATCTTTTTGGAGTAGTTTATCATTTACTCATGTGCTTCACATATATCCTATGAGTAAATGGTTGAATGAATTGAATATCATAAATCTAAATTTATATATGTTTCATATGCTTATACCATGGGGAGTAATGACTTCACACAGAATAAGTATAGGTAGTAAACTTATTGAAAGTTAGCAAACGTAGAATTGGTCACTTGAACAATTCATGAAAGAATATTGAAGGAAGAGAGATTTCACATATAAATATACTATTTTAGACATCTTTTGTAATTGTGAGCACTCATTAAAATACGACTTGCTAAAAGGTTGATGTCAGACAAGGAAGACAACGTAATGGGTTATGTTTTCTTATATCCGAAATAAAGTATATTGTCTTGGATCATCCAACATGTTGAGCTTGCTTTTCCCCCTCATGCTAGCCAAATTCTTTGCACCAAGTAGAGATACTACTTGTGCTTCCAAACATTCCTTAAACCAGTTTTGCCATGAGAGTCCACCATACCTACCTATGGATTTAGTAAGATCCTTCAAGTAAGTTGTCATCGGTGCATGCAATAAAAATTGCCCTCTAAATATGTATGATCTATTAATGTGGAGAAAATAAGCTTTATACGATCTTGTGATGTGGAAGAAATAAAAGCGACGGACTGCATAATAAAGGTCCAAATCACAAGTGGCAATATAAAGTGACGTTGTTTTGCATTAAGATTTTGTGCATCCAACCATAAAAGCGCATGACAACCTCTGCTTCCCTCTGCTAAGGGCCTATCTTTTACTTTTATCTTTTACCCTTATGCAAGAGTCATGGTGATTGGCAAGCACATTGTGTTGGAAAGATCCTGATATATATATATATATATATATATCCAATTGGATGTAAGTTATCATGAACTATTATTGTTGACACTACCCTTGAGGTAAAAGGTTGGGAGGCGAATCTATAAGCCCCTATCTTTCTCTGTGTTCGATTAAAACTTTGAACCCATAAATATCACGTGAGTGTTAGCAATTATGAAAGATTAAATGATAGTTGAGTGTGTGGAGTTTGCTAAATCAAAGCTCTAACATAGACCCTTCCTGAAAATGAGATGAATTGCAATTGTTTGATGACTGAGAATATAGTTTGTTAGTTTCAAGAAAGTTTATGATCTATACTTTAACATGTGAATAGCTTGTTACTTGATCATGAAAAGTTTTATGAAGATGAGCTACTGTTATGATATATAATGATGGTATAAAAAGTGATTGAAACTATCATTGATCAAACTGAAGCACTTGCTAGCATTCACACTTCATAAATTATTTCTTTTATCATTTACCTACTCGAGGAAGAGCAGGAATTAAGCTTGGGGATGCTGATACGTCTCTAACGTATCTATAATTTATGAAGTATTCATGCTATTATATTATCAACCTTGGATGTTTTATATGCATTTATATGCTATTTTATATGATTTTTGGGACTAACCTATTAACCTAGAGCCCAGTGCCAGCTTCTGTTTATTCCTTGTTTTAGAGCATCGTAGAAAAGGAAAACCAAACGGAGTCCAATTGACCTGAAACTTGACGGAGCTTATTTTTGGACCAGAAGAAGGCCACGGAGTAAAAGACTTGGGCCAGAAGAGTCCTGGGCTGCCCACGAGGGTGGGAGGCGTGCCCCCTACCTCGTGGACAGCCTGGAGACCCCCCTGACTAGTTCTCGACACCAAAACCTCTTATATATACAAAAACCTACAGAAATTAACCTAGATCGGAAGTTCCGCCACCGCAAGCCTCTGTAGCCATGAGAAATCAATCTAGGCCCTCTCTGGCACCCTACCGGAGGGGGCCATCATCACCGGTGGGCATGGAGGAGGATCCCGGAGGGGCCATCATTGTCATGAAGGCCAAGGACCAGAGGGAGAACCTCTCCCCATCCAGGGGAGGCCATGGAGGAGGAAGCACAAGGGGGAGAATCTCTCCTCCTCTCTCTCGGTGGCACTAGAGTGCCATCGGGAGGGGAATCATTGCCGCGGTGATCGTCTTCATCAACATCACCATCATCATCACCATCCTCATCTCTTTTACGCGGTCCACTCTCCCGCACCCTGCTGTAATCCCTACTTGAACATGGTGCTTTATGCCACATATTATGATCCAATGATGTGTTGCCATCCTATGATGTTTTGAGTAGATATACTTTGTCTTTGGTTGATTGATGATCTAGATTGGTATGTGTTGTATGTTTTACTTTGGTGCTGTCCTATGGTGCTCTCCGTGTCGTGCAAGCGTGAGGGATTCCCGCTGTAGGGTGTTGCAATATGTCCATGGTTTGCTTATTTTCTGCGTTGCATGAGTGACTAAAACACAAACACGGATAAGTGGGACATGGCGTATGGGAATAAAGAGGACTTGATACTTTAATGCTATGGTTGGGTTTTACCTTAATGATCTTTAGTAGTTGCGGATGCTTGCTAGAGTTCCAATCACAAGTGCATATGATCCAAGAAGAGAAAGTATGTTATCTTATGCCTCTCCCTCATATGAAACTACAATTGTGATTACCGGTCTTGTTAACAATTGCCTAGGACAATTCCGCACACCGATCCACCATTATTCCACACTCGCTATTTATAATATTTAGTAATATATTCTAACTTTATGATAACAACACCTACTTTAATATTTTAGCTTTCCGATATAATACAAAGTTATCCACTTCATACCCACAACGTAGTTTTATTTCTCGTTTCTAGTTGGAAGCAAACGTTCGGTGTACGTAGAGTCGTATCTGTGGCAGATAGGCCTTGAGATAATATTGATCTTACCTTTAGCTCCTTGTGGGTTCGACACTCCATACTTATCACTTCCACCTTTGGAAATTGCTACGATGATTCCCTGCACTTGGGGATTATCACGCCATAGAGGGGGCCACCGAGTTGAGAGGACTTGTGTGCGGCAGCAATCCTTGGTGGGGAGAAGCGACATGATCTCCTCAAGGATGACGTCCGGGAGATCGCTGATGCGGTCCACCAGAGATTCTACCGGTTCCTCAGATCCGGGTGGGAGGGGGGGGCTCGCCACTTCTCCCCACGCTGCTGGGTGCGGGATCTACAACCAGCGTCGCCGGTGGTGGGAGCCTCATCTTCTTGGCGCTGGGGCCAGCTGACTCCATTTCCTTGTGGGCGTCGCACCGAGCTCATGGGTTTGAGCAGAGTACCTAGAGACGAGCCTAGTGGCAGTGCGAGTGGGGAAGGAGGGCTGGGGTTTTCTGTAGGAGTGGAAGAAGAGGACCAGGTGTTTTTTGTACGAGTGAGGAAGATGTGAGCGGGGGTTTTCTGGACGAGTGAGGAAGATGGGGAGTGGGGGGGATTTGGGGGCGACGGAAGCGGGAGAGTCCAGCGAGCTGCAGTATAAGTGGAAGCAAGGAGGAAGGAGGGTTTTTCTGGGATCGGCCCCTCTTGAAGAAATATGGGCTTCTCCTCGCAAAAAAAACAAATGGGCTTTAAGATGGATAGGCTTTTGTATCGGCCCAGTCGGCTGCCCTGTTTCGTACTAGAGGGCCTTAGCACTAGAGGCAGCCCGAGACACTCTCTAGCTTATTGCCCATTCGAAAAAAAAATAGACACCTCCAGCTTATGGCTACTCATCGGTAACCTTTTTCAACTTGGCATCCACCAAATTAGAGGATGCAGTACTGGATGCAGACACTCACACTGGTCGTGTAGCGCGGCAAAGTGAGGTGTCAAATAACAGGCCTACAATATACTTACTAGATTGTAAAGGTTCATAAGCTAGTCAACATTCACATTAAACTAAGCTTCAGAAGATATGGTATGCATACTAACATTCATAAGAACAAAAGTTCAACATGTTTATGCATATCAATGATTCACCGTACTATAACCAATACAAAGTTGTGATAATGTATGGAAATAAAGAAAATCGATCGATGCTTCTCTGAGCAAAGGGCCTCTCTGCGCACGCATTAATTTCCTGGGCATGCTTGTTTCTTCTCAATGTTGCGAGCACATTGAGCATGTTGGCAACTCCACAACTAGCTAGCTGCCTCATCTTGCAATTGATGCTGACACATTTGCAGCAAACACATGAGGCAGTAGAGATGACTCAACATGAGTCCATATTGTGCAGTTCCCCTGAAATCATCTTCATTGTCCTGAATTTGAAAAGATAGGAAAACAATAGCTATACTTAAATGGTGTTGCAAAACAGTAGCACATATCAATAGCTCGGCATGACAAAACATGATCATCTGGACGAAGGGGATACTGGACTGCCTGAGGAATATTATATATAATTTCATAAGTCCTTGGTTGATTTCCACCTTCGGCTGCACTGCTTGTTTGCTACTCCACACATGACAGGATCGTTCCGCACTGCAATCAGCAAGTCAACGTACGAATAAGCTTATTTCATCTCGCGATGGTCATTGTACCTAGTTATGAATGTAGGAATACCTGGAGCACCATGAGGTTAGCTGACAGCAGGTAGATGCAGCCATGTAAATTTTGTGCGGTGCTACCAAAATTGAGGTTTATATCCCTTCCCGTTATGTGAATTCTTCTTGAAGTTGGTAGAATGTGACGACTTGTTCTTTGCATCAAACTTGCCTTTCCCCTGAGATTTGTTCTTGTTGTTTTGGGGCTGGTTGGGCTGGAAGTTCTTCTCGTGTACCATGTGGGCACTAGAAGTTCCCCCAGCGACCCGAGCACATGTGTCTTTTGCTCTCGCCTTCTCTTCAAATTCAAGAGTGCTAATGAGATCCAAAACGGAAAACTCATGTCTCTTGTTTTTTAGAGAAGTAGCAAAATCCTTCCACGAAGGTGGAAGCTTGGCAATGATGGTCCCAGCAACAAATTTGTCCGACAACACACACTTAAAGTACTCCAGTTCCTCAGCGAGTGACTGTATCTCATGAGTCTGCTGAACAACAGAGCACTCATCAGTCATCTTGTAGTCACAGAATTTCTCCATGACGTACAACTCGTTGCCAGCGCCCGAGGCCCCAAACGTGGCCTCAAGCGCAACCCACATGTCTTTGCCACTGTTAAACAACATATATGAATCCACAATGGAATCGTCAAGAACACTCAGCAGGGCGACTTTGAAGAGGGTATCCATGTTCTCAAAAGCTTCCTGCTATGTAGGATTAAGATAGCCCTCAGGCTTATCCTTAGTGGCATCATAGCAGTACATGATCTGAAACCAATGTACTGCTCTTGTGCGCCACCTTTTATATTGCACCCCTTAAAAGTAGGCGGCTTCAAAAGCTCAGTGAAACCACTCGGAGTAAATTGCATATAATCAGGTTTTTGGATTGGATTGTTGAATATATGAGCAATTTATTATGAGATTTAATCCGAATCAACAGTAAATAGATCATGAAGACAATTGCAAATATCAAAGTAATGATGTGGACTAAACCAGGAGGATAGAATCACATACTGTATAGTGGGAGCAGAACCGTTGTGGTTGATGTTGTCACTCATGTCGTTGATGAAGAGGTTACCGAGGTCAGGGAAGAAGGCTATCGTGGAGGAAGTCATCGCTGGCATCAGTCATAGGAGTGTGCTCCCCAAAAACCTGATCGCCCCTCTCCCGTACAGGATCACGAAAGGCGGGGTTCGGAGGACTGTTGCCCCTTCTCGTGGTGCATGCCGGAAGGAGGCCTGGAGAAGAATTGCATGGCGGCGCTAAGATCTGGAATAGTGTGAAACCATATGATACAACGACAGCTAGGGTAGAGCCTGTCAGGTCGGTCATGCGAGTTAAGACCAAGTATAATAGTAGGCCTTTGACCCAAACCCCATGTCCAAGTCAATAATAGCCCCACTATCCAAAAGAATCAGAAACGGCTGAGTAATTAAGGCGCCCGTTAATTATTAATTAATGACTTAATAAATTCTCCGACCAACAAAAATATAGACCACGTGGATAGCTTTTGTCCTTGGACAGGCTCATTCCCGAAGAGCGCGCGTGTAGGTTTCCTATTATCATGCTCATGCAAATGCTAGAATAGATCACATTATAAATTGGTGCAACTCACACTCACCTAGCAGTATGGGACTAAACTTTAGTCCCACTCACACAACACTTAGAGCATGATTAATAATATAGCCAACATCCGGCTATATGAAGTTGACACATCATCTAGAACCAACCTAATACCCTGCTAGTACAATAGTTAGTCCCTTTAGTATAATACTATATCATTAATAATGGCCCCACCTTTTGTCTCACAGAGTACGTTGGAGCTCCTGCTACAACCGTCTACAAGTTTACAATCCGCTTCTCTTCTCTCTCCTCTTGTCTCTGCTTCAACTAAGCACAAATACTATATTTAAATACTTATGTCATCTAATTGTAGTACTTGATCTAAAGTTACTCTTCACTGTGTAGTCTGAAATGTCGGGCGTGCAGCGGGCGGTGCCCTCGGTCGACGCGCCACTTCAACGACGGAAGCAGTGAGAGGTCGCGTTGCCCTGACTTGCCATCAATGTGGAGCGGCGGGCTCAGCTGGCACCGAGCGGGAAGCGCGCGCGGGAGGGGGAGGGTTTTTTGTTGGGCCAAGAAGGTGAGAAGCCAACTTGGGATCGGTCCGGACGGGGAAATATCATGTGCTCCCATACTCAATACTCCCTTTGTTCCTAAATATAAGTCTTTTTAGATATTGCAATAAGAGACTACATACAGAGCAAAATGAGTGAACCTACACTCTAAACTATGTATATATACATTCGTATGTAGTCCATAGTGAAATCTCTAGAAAGACTTATATTTAGGAATGGAGGGAGTAGTAGTTTCATGCATATGACACTAGTCTATGTTACTACTCCCTCCTTTCTAGTTTATAGGGCTTATCTCAAAATCTTAGTTTTTCCATTTTATAAGGATCAATTTGGTTGTTCCCCATCACAAGTTTAGATTTCAAGGTGCATTAAATAATTGCATGCAAGTATTAAGAGAATTGACCTATGCATGTACTTTATGCATGCATGCATTGCAATTAATACAATGGTAAACATAAATTTTTGAGGAAAACAAGAGCATTAGTTGGGTTCTTTTGCAAATTACAAAAAGTATTCCACCACTCATCATCTATCTTGGTTGGTGAGATTTTTGAATTGAGCCCTATAAACCGGAAAGGAGGGATCCCTATAAACCGGAAAGGAGGGAGTAGTACAGTACTACCCACAATGGGAGTAACATAGGTGGTAACATCACACTTATCTAGGCAAAATAGATGGTGTGGCATGTAATTAATGAAGAAATAGAGGCATGTGATAACATAGCTAGTTACTGTAACATCACACATATCAAGAAAAGATGAGTCTACAACGTAATAAATGAAGTGATGCATGACACAACACATATGTTACCACCCACTGTGTGGGTAGTAACATAAAGTAGTAACATATGCATGTTACTACTTTAAGTTACTCTCCACTGTGACTAGTCTAATGTTATGATGGCTTCATTTATTACCTTGTAGACTCATCTTGTCTTGGGAAATGCTATGTTATAGTAACATATTATGTTACCACTTCTCATTAACTACTTGCCACATAAGAAAAATTTTGTTGGAGTGCGCTAAGTGACTCCCACTATAACTAGCCGTACAAAGTGTGGGCTATGTAGAGGGTGTAGTAAGAAAGCTTCTCATCGTTCTGCGAGTTGACATGACACATCGAAGTAGTAGTTTTTTTTCAAAATGTACATCAAAGTACCATCGTATTAGTCTCCAAAAAGGGCTGACCATGTCCATGGCTACCATCCCATCCCGTGCTCCGTCATTGAGTATGTGCACGATTCACATGCCATTCAAGAAAAAAACTGCGTACATTCCATTGAAGAAAAAAAATTAAAAACAAACATGCCACTGCGTTATGGTTGAACTTTGATTCGTCCACGCGTGGTTCTCGACCCTCGTGAACAACTACCAAACATGTCGAATTATCACGTGAGCTGCCTCTTCATCCAGAAATGAGCTCCACCGTGTACCCGTGCACGTGTGTTAGGGTATGAGGCACAGAGTACGTGCATCCGTGCATGCAATTTTTCTCTTCGTGCACGTATTCCTTTTTTTGTGGGTGATTCGTGCACATACCCGGCCTACGTTGGTGACTGTAGCCAAAGATACTAGCAATATAGCGCACTCCAAGAAAATTTTGCTTATGTGGCATGTAGTTAATGAGGAGCAGGATCTTTAGAGTAACATAGTAATATGTTACAGTACTATAAGTTACTCCCCGCTATGACCAGCCTAGGCCTCTCCCAGTGCTCCACCATGTATAGCTACTAAGCCTACCACGTAGGCATAAAATATGATGTGGCAAGTTAATTAAGAAGAGAGAGACTAGTTTGGTGACCCCAGGAAGAAACGGTGGAAAGACAGTTTTGAGTCTATAGCTAATTAAATGAAGCAAGCTTAGCAACAGCAAACTAAGCACCTACTATGCATTGGAGACTTGAGTTGCTAAGCCATTTAATGCACTTAGCACCTCATCTAAGCACATTTGTATTGGAAGAGGTCTTAATTCCATACGGTATCATAATATGATACTCAACTCTCTCTTTCTTCATTTAATTCTACGCCACCTCATCAAATTTGCCTACTACTAGTTGGCATGCATGATACTACTTATAGTACTCCCATTACAACCAGCCTGGTAGAATTAAAATACCTAATCTAAATGGTCGTCGCCCGATCTCTTTGTCCTCCTCCAGCATCCGGCAGAAGAAGAATCGTGCAAGACACTGGCTGTATTCGCCGGCGTCGCCTCGGCGGTGGCCTTCATGGGATACAATCGGCGATGGCCTCCCGTGTCCTACTTCTCCTCGATGATGGCGGCGGGTGGGGACGTGCTGCCCATCACCTCGTCGACATCCGCGTAGCTGCATCACCTTTATCGACATCCATGGCGGCTTCTTTCTCTGCCTGCATGTCGCGGCTACGAGCGCGTCGATGGCGGATGGCGTAGTCGCAGACACTGGAGCCAATGTACGACACGACGACGTCGAGAGAAGCGATGATGCTTGTGCCGCCATGCTCCCCGACAAGCCGGCGTCGAGCAAGTCGGCACTCTTCCTCGAGTTGTATTGGAGAGGCAAGCTATGGAACCACACACTGGCTTAGTGCAGCAACTGCCACTGACGGGCTAGGCGAGGTAGGTGGATAAGCGAGCTGCCTCGCTCGTAACTGCCGGGCTCGGCGGCTGCTACCTCTTGAGCTTGCGTTGGTTTTCCCTTGAAGAGGAAAGGGTGATGCAACACAGTAGTGTAAGTATTTCCCTCAATTTTGAGAACCAAGGTATCAATCTAGTAGGAGGTAACACACAAGTCCCCTAGTACCTGCACAAAAAACAAGAACCTCACAACCAACGCGATAAAGGGGTTGTCAATCACTTCACGGTCACTTATGAAAGTGAGATCTGATAGAGATAATAAGATAAATATTTTTGGTATTTTTGTTGTATAGATTGGAAAATAAAGATTGCAGAATAGAAATAGCAAATTGATAGGAAAATAATATGTTGGAAGATAGACCCGGGGGCCATAGGTTTCACTAGTGGCTTCTCTTAAGATAGCAAATTATACGGTTGGTGAACAAATTACTGTCGAGCAATTGATAGAAAAGCGCATAGTTATGAGAATATCTAGGCATGATCATGTATATAGGCATCACGTCCGTGACAAGTAGACCAAAACGATTCTGCATCTACTACTATTACTCCACACATCGACCGCTATCCAGCATGCATCTAGAGTATTAAGTTCATAAGAACAGAGTAACGCATTATGCAAGATGACATGATGTAGAGGGATAAACTCAAGCAATATGATATAAACCCCATCTTTTTATCCTCGATGGCAACAATACAATACGTGCCTTGCTGCCCCTGTTGTCACTGGGAAAGGACGCCGCAAGATTGAACCCAAAGCTAAGCACTTCTCCCATTGCAAGAAAGATCAATCTAGTAGGCCAAACCAAACTGATAATTCGAAGAGACTTGCAAAGATATTTAAATCATGCATAAAAGATTTCAGAGAAGAATCAAATATTGTTCATAGATAATCATCATAAACCCACAATTCATCGATTCTCGACAAACACACCGCTAAAAGAATTACATCGAATAGATCTCCAAGACAATAGAGGAGAACTTTGTATTGAGATCCAAAGAGAGAGAAGAAGCCATCTAGCTAATAACTATGGACCTGAAGGTCTATGGTAAACTACTCACACATCATCGAAGAGGCTATGGTGTTGATGTAGAAGCCCTCCATGATCGATTCCCCCTCCGGCGGAGCGCCGGAAAAGGCCCCAAGATGGGATCTCACGGGTACAGAAGGTTGCGGTGGTGGAAATAGGGTTTCGTGGTGCTCCTGGATGTTTTCGGGGTATATGGGTATATATATAGGAGGAAGAAGTACGTCGATGGAGCTGTGAGGGGCCCACGAGGGTGGGGGGCACGCCTGCCCCCCTGGGCGTGCCTCCCTGCTTCGTGGCCTCCTCGCTTCTTTCTTGATGTCCACTCCAAGTCTCCTGGATCACGTTTGTTCCAAAAAATAACTCTCCCGAAGGTTTCATTCTGTTTGATATTCCTTTTCTGCGAAACACTGAAATAGGCAAAAAAAACCAGCAATTTGCACCGGGCCTTTGGTTAGTAGGTTAGTCCCAAAAATAATATAAAAAGGTATATTAAAGCCCATTAAACATCCAAAACAGATAATATAATAGCATGGAACAATCAAAAATTATAGATACGTTGGAGACGTATCAAGCATCCCCAAGCTTAATTCCTGCTCGTCCTCGAGTAGGTAAATGATTAAAAACAGAATTTTTGATGTGGAATGCTACCTAGCATAATTCTTAATCTAATTTTCTTTATTGTGGCATGAATGTTCAAATCCGAAAGATTCAAGACAAAAGTTTAATATTGACATAAACATAAAAATACTTCAAGCAAACTATCAAAGCAATCATGTCTTCTCAAAATAACATGGCCAAAGAAAGTTATCCCTACAAAATCTTATAGTCTGGCTATGCTCCATCTTCACCACACAAAATATTTAAATCATGCACAACCCCGATGACAAGCCAAGCAATTTTTTCATACTTTTGATGTTCTCAAACTTTTTCAATCTTCACGCAATACATGAGCGTGAGCCATGGACATAGCACTATAGGTGTATTAGAATGGTGGTTGTGGAGAAGACCAAAAAGGAGAAGATAGTCTCACATCAACTAGGCGTACCAACGGGCTATGGAGATGCCCATCAATAGATGTCAATGTGAGTGAGTAGGGATTGCCATGCAACGGATGCACTAGAGCTATAAGTGCATGAAATCTCAACAAAAGAAACTAAGTGGGTGTGCATCCAACTCGCTTGCTCACGAAGACCTAGGGCATTTTGAGGAAGCCCATCATTGGAATATACAAGCCAAGTTCTATAATGTAAAATTCCCACTAGTATATGAAAGTGACAACATAGGAGACTCTCTATCATGAAGATCATGGTGCTACTTTGAAGCACAAGTGTGGTAAAAGGATAGTAACATTGTCCCTTCTCTCTTTTTCTCTCTCTCTTTTTTTGGGCCTTCTTTTTTTATGGCCTTTCTTTTCTTGTTCTTTTATTTTTGTCCGGAGTCTCATCCCGACTTGTGGAGGAATCATAGTCTCCATCATCATTTCCTCACTTGGGACAATGCTCTAATAATGATGATCATCACACTTTTATTTACTTACAACTCAAGAATTACAACTCGATGCTTAGAACAAAATATGACTCTATGTGAATGCCTCCGGCGCTGTACCGGGATGTGCAATGACATGTATGAAAGAATTATGAATGGTGGCTTTGCCACAAATACAATGTCAACTACATGATCATGCAAAGCAATATGACAATGATGAAGCGTGTCATAATAAACGGAACGGTGGTAAGTTGCATGGCAATATATCTCGGAATGGCTATGGAAATGCCATAATAGGTAGGTATGGTGGCTGTTTTGAGGAAGGTATATGGTGGGTTTATGGTACCGGCGAAAGTTGCGCGGTACTAGAGAGGCTAGCAATGGTGGAAGGGTGAGAGTGCGTATAATCCATGTACTCAACATTAGTCATAAAGAACTCACATACTTATTGCAAAAATGTATTAGTTATCGAAACAAAGTACTACGCGCATGCTCCTAGGGGGATAGATTGGTAGGAAAAGACCATCGCTCGTCCCCGACCGCCACCCATAAGGAAGACAATCAATAAATAAATCATGTTCCGACTTCATCACATAATGGTTCACCATAAGTGCATGTTACGGGAATCACAAACTTTAGAACAAGTATTTCTCAAATTCACAACTACTCAACTAGCATGACTCTAATATCACCATCTTCATATCTCAAAACAATCATCAAGTATCAAACTTCTCATAGTATTCAATGCACTTTTTATGATAGTTTTTATTATACACATCTTGGATGCCTATTATATTAGGACTGATTTTATAGCCAAAGCAAATTACCATGCTGTTCTAGAGGACTCTCAAAATGATAGAAGTGAAGCATGATAGATCAATAATTTCTATAAAATAAAACCACCCCCGTGCTCTAAAAGGATATAAGTGAAGCACTAGAGCAAAATTTATCTAGCTCAAAAGATATAAGTGAAGCACATAGAGTATTCTAATAAATTCCGATTTATGTGTGTCTCTCCAAAAGGTGTGTACATCAAGGATGATTGTGGTAAACTAAAAATCAAAGACTCGAATCATACAAGACGCTCCAAGCAAAACACATATCATGTGGTGTATAAAAATATAGCCTCAAGTAAAGTTACCGATAGACGAAGACGAAAGAGGGGATGCCTTCTGGGGAATTCCCAAGATTAGGATTTTTGTTGTCCTTGAATTTACCTTGGGATTCTTTGGGCATCCCCAATCTTAGGCTCTTGCCACTCCTTATTCCAAAATCCATCAAATCTTTACCCAAAACTTGAAAACTTCACAACACAAACCTCAACAGAAAAATCTCATGAGCTCTGTTAGTATAAGAAAACAAGCCACCACTTCAAGTTACTGTAATGAACTCATTATTTATTTATATTGGTACTAAACCTACTGTATTCCAACTTCTCTATGGTTCATACCACCCGATACTAGCCATAGATTCATCAAAATAAGCAAACAGCACACGAAAAACAGAATCTGTCAAAAACAGAACAGTCTGTAGTAATATGTAAGTTTCGAATACTTCTGTAACCCCCAAAATTCTGAGATAAATTGGTGGACGTGAGGAATTTGTCTATTAATCATCTTCAAAAAGAATCAACCTAATTTCACTCTCCAGTAAAAAATGGCATCAAATCTCGTGAGCGCTAAAGTTTCCGTTTTTTACAGCAAGATCACATAAACTTCCCCCAAGTCTTCCCAAAGGTTCTACTTGCCACAAACACTAATTAAAAGCATAAAAACACATCTAAACAGAATATATATGAATTATTTATTACTAAATAGGAACAAAAAACAAGAAACAAAAATAAAATTGGGTTGCCTCCCAACAAGCGCTATCATTTAAGGCCCCTAGCTAGGCATTGATAATTTCAATGATGCTTACATGAAAGACAAGAATTGAAGCACAAAGAGAACATCATGAAACACGTGACAAACACATCTAAGTCTAACATACTTCCTATGCATAGGCATCTTTTAGGCAAACAAATTATCAAGGCAAGCAAAAACTAGCATATGCAAGGAAGCGGAAAGAAACAATAGCAATCTCAACATAACGAGAGGTAATTTAGTAACATGAAAATTTATACAACCATATTTTCCTCTCTCATAATAATTACATGTAGGATCATAATCAAATTAAACAATATATCTATCACAAAACATATTCTTAACATGATCCACATGTATGCAAAGTTGACACTCTTCCAAAATAGTGGGATTAAAATTAACTAAAGTCATGACCTCTCCAAACCCACCTTTATCAAAAATTTCATAAGATTGAACATTCTCCAAGTATGTGGGATCTAAATTTGACATTCTTCCAAACCCACTTTCAATATTATTACAAACATTATTATCAATCTCATATTCATCATGGGGCTTAAATAAATTTTCAAGATCAAAAGAAGAATCACCCCAATCATGATCATTGCAACAAGTAGAGGACATAGAAAAACTAGCATCCCCAAGCTTAGGGTTTTCCATATTATTAGCACAATTGACATTAATAGAATTTATAATAACATCATTGCAATCATGCTTTTCATCGAAGGAACTATCAAGTATGGGTGCAATAGCAACGATCTCATGTTTATCATAAGGAACTATAGCAAATTCATCTTCATAAATATTGGCATCATGGCCACAAGAATAGCAAGCAACATGTTCATCAAGGGATATTTCAATCAAATCATTGGAATCATAATTATCTATAGATTCATGCACATCATTATTTTCTTCCAAAGCAACGGTCATTCTTTCAATAAATTCTTTGACATAGACATTATGAGCATAGTTTTCATAGCAATATTTAAGTATGTCAAAATTTGCCGATTTGTAGAGAGTAATATTATTCTTTCCAATCAAAGAAGCAACTTCATAAGCACCCTTAAAAGCAACAAATTCTTCAATTTGTTCGATATCGTAGTAACTATAAACACCCTTTGCATACGAAGATAAGATTTCATTATCATTAAACTCACATAGGTAGGGGAGGTGTTTTTAGGGTTCTTAGAGCAACAAGTAAAATCACAAATTTCACAAAGATTCCAAGCATAACACAATAGTCTGTTTATTTGATCCCATAAGAGTCTCCCTTTTTTAGACAAACGGTGACGCACAAAATGAGCATGCTCATCTAAAGATTTCCCATCAACTAGGCTAGTTGGGGATTCAGCACGAGCGCATAAGGATCGAAGATGATCCAAGTAGAACACTTTAAGTGGACCCATATCAACAAATTTTTAGCAAGCAAAGATGCAAGCTAATAGAAGGCACATGGAAACACAAACAAAGATACATACGGGAAGAAGGCGAAGAAAAGGCAAAGGTTTTCGAAAATCGTTTTAGAAGTGGGGGAGAGGAAAATGAGAGGCCAATGGCAAATAATGTAATGCGAGGGATAAGAGTTTGTGATGGGTACTTGGTATCGGCGCCAGAAATCCGCATGTTGGTGGGAGATCAAAGCTTGACTTGACTTGGTGTAAACCTCCCCGGCAATGGCGCCAGAAATCGTTCTTGCTACCTCTTGAGCTTGCGTTGGTTTTCCCTTGAAGAGGAAAGGGTGATGCAACACACTAGCGTAAGTATTTGCCTCAGTTTTGAGAACCAAGGTATCAATCCAGTAGGAGGTAACACGCAAGTCCCCTAGTACCTGCACAAACAAACAAGAACCTCGCAACCAACGCGATAAAAGGGTTATCAATCCCTTCACGGTCACTTACGAAAGTGAGATCTGATAGAGATAATAAGATAAATATTTTTGGTATTTTTGTTGTATAGATTGGAAAATAAAGATTGCAGAATAGAAATAGCAAATTGATAGGAAAATAATTTGATGGAAGATCAACCCGGGGGCCATAGGTTTCACTAGTGGCTTCTCTCAAGATAGAAAATTCTATGGTGGGTGAACAAATTATTGTCGAGCAATTGATAGAAAAGCGCATAGTTATGAGAATATCTAGGCATGATCATGTATATAGGCATCACGCCCGCGACAAGTAGACCGAAACGATTCCGCATCTACTACTATTACTCCACACATCGACCGCTATCCAGCATGCGTCTAGAGTATTAAGTTCATAAGAACAGAGTAACGCATTAGGCAAGATGACATGATGTAGAGGGATAAACTCAAGCAATATGATATAAACCCCATCTTTTTATCCTCGATAGCAACAATACAATACGTGCCTTGCTGCCCCTGCTGTCACTGGGAAAGGACACCGCAAGATTGAACCCAAAGCTAAGCACTTCTCCCATTGCAAGAAAGATCAATCTAGTAGGCCAAACCAAACTGATAATTCGAAGAGACTTGCAAAGATATTTAAATCATGCATAAAAGATTTCAGAGAAGAATCAAATATTGTTCATAGATAATCTTGATCATAAACCCACAATTCATCGGATCTCGACAAACACACCGCAAAAAGAATTACATCGAATAGATCTCCAAGAGAATCGAGGAGAAATTTGAATTGAGATCCAAAGAGAGAAAAGAAGCGATCTAGCTAATAACTATGGACCCGAAGGTCTGTGGTAAACTACTCACACATCATCGGAGAGGCTATGGTGTTGATGTAGAAGCCCTTCATGATCGATTCCCCCTCCGGTGGAGCGCCGGAAAAGGCCCCAAGATGGGATCTCACAGGTACAGAAGGTTGCGGCGGTGGAAATACGGTTTCGTGGTGCTTCTGGATGTTTTCGGGGTATATGGGTATATATAGGAGGAAGAAGTACATCGGTGGAGCTACGAGGGGCCCACGAGGGTGGAGGGCGCGCCTCCCTGCCTCGTGGCCTCCTCGCTTCGTTCTTGAAGGAGGAGCTTGGTTGGCGTCCTGCTCCTAAACGGACGTGTGTGGCCGGAGTTGGTTTCTCGCATTCCACGCGGTTTTAAATGTAGGTTTTTGAATGCGGCAAGGAGGCGGGTACAGCTGGCAGTGCAGCGGGCGGCGCCCTGGGCTGGCGCACCGCTTCAAATGGCGGACGCAGTGAGAGGCCGCGTCCGCCCTGACCCCCTTGATCGTGGACCTTGACGGTGTACATCACCTTGTGTCCAGATCTGAGATGCCACGTGTACCAGATGAATGACTCCAAGCTCGACCACCGTGATGCAAGAGGTGCGAGCCGAGGAACACTGTTGGAGACACCCCCCTCTGACTAGCCACAATGGGTAGTAACATAGACTAGTAACATGCTCATGTTACTCATGTTACTAGGCTATGTTAGTACTACCTCTATAGTAACAGTCTAAGGGGGGTAACATATGTGCGGTAACATGCAACACTTCATTTATTAGGCTATAGACACATCTTGCCTTGATATGTGTGATGTTACTACTTTCCTCTCTTTCTTCATTTATTGCTTGCCACATCATCTACTTTATCTAGACATGTGTGATATTACTACCTACTAGCAAGATGCCCGTGCGTTAAGTCATCACATGTTACCGACTCTTAGGTGGGATAGTTTTTTTGGTGGGTGTGGGGCAACTTGCTCCAATTTAACCCTCATGTTTGTATACTTTAGGGCTATTTGAGTCCCAACTAGCTCAAACTAACTCTAACCCATGGATCCAAACAGGGCCAAAGTTAGTCTCGGAAACGCATTAAGCCCTATATACATGGACAAACGGAGTACATGATACTAGCAAACACCCACGAGTAGTAGTAGTTCATTGGTTGGTTTTGATTTTTTGATTTAGTTGTTGTGCTGCTACCGTCCAATGTTCGCGTGTGGTTGTTTCTAGAATAAAAAAAGGAGGTATCCCTACTTATGTTACTCCCACTATGCCTAGCCTAAGGTTAGTAGGTGACATTGCGCTTGGCTCTTCGCCTCTTCCGGAAGTCGAACAATAATGATGGTACTACAGTAGTACTTCTGGCAATCTGACACCAAATGAACTGCAGCACGTCCACCGCTTGTAAGCAAAAGTTTCTCCTCGTGCTGCGAGCCACCACGCACGCGTTGGCGAGGGTGAAGGCGTAGCAAGCAAGCTTCTCGTTGTTCTGTGAGTTGATGGTACACATCAAAGTTGGTACGTACTCTCTGCAAAAAAGGGCTGGCCATGTCATGGCTACCCCCATCCCGTGCTCCGACGTTGAGTACGTGCACTATTCATGTGCCATCGAGGAGAAAAAATATTGTGTAGTAGTAGGTGCCATCGAAGTGCATGACTCACTTACGCACTGCTTATCTGATTATCTCCATTTTCTTGCATGACACGTGCACCTTGATGCTAGATGTCTCGCGTGTTGGCAAAAGGATGAACAAAGCTCACGTAAAAAAAGAGTTGAAGAACATAGATTCCCGACGACTGAGAAGGAGCAAGGAACCTCACGGTGGAGCGTCTGCAAGGAACCTTGCGCCTTTTCCCTTGTTTTTCCCTCCTGCCCACCTATAAACAAATGAAAGAACATGAACTCTTCGCTAACCACTAGAGACGATACATCATGATGCTAATTTGAAGATGTTTTATACTAGTTTATATTGATAACCACGCAAGAAGCCGCGCATGTACAGGACACATGTAGCCACGGATGTACACACGCCAACGCACTAACTCATGCACATACGCGCACAGCATGGAGCACACAACGCACGTACACAACACATGCATGCACACACACTCGGCCGCAGAATGCACGTGAATAACACATGCATGTGCACACACTCAGCTGCATGGAGGCGTGCACCATCTGCGGCAACGTCTGGTTTGTCGTGCTACGACGAAGCTCGCACACAACGGCGCCTACGCATCCCTTGCAGCACCTCTTTGCCGTCGTTGCTCAACGACTAGTCGGAGACGAAGATGACCGTAGCCTCGGCCTTAGAGCTAGCACTGATGGAAAAGCACGCATGCTGCACGCACACGAGCACGTACAGAGTGCCCACGACGTGGGGCGTCCCCAGTCGCCTCTACTCCTTCTGTGCATGCTGTCTATCAAGGCGGCTGCATGCCTAATGATGATGTGGGTGATATCTTCTAGGACTCAGATGATGACGAGGTAAATTATGGGGAGTGGGCTCTCAGGCTAGTCGTATAGTGGCGAGTATCATATACTAGTATCATGTATATGATACTAGTGGATGATACTACATCCATAGTGCATAGTATCATAAGTTAGTATCATAGCTAACTTCATTTATTGCCATGCATGACATATAGTAGCACACCATTTAATATGATACGGTATCTGATACGTCTCCAATGTATCTATAATTTTTGATTGCTCCATGCTATATTATCTACTGTTTTAGACATTATTGGGCTTTATTATCCACTTTTATATTATTTTTGGGACTAACCTATTAACCGGAGGCCCAGCCCAGAATTGCTGTTTTTTGCCTGTTTTAGGGTTTCGAAGAAAAGGAATATCAAACGGAGTCCAAACGGAATGAAACCTTCAGAAACGTGATTTTCTCATCAGATAAGATCCAGGAGACTTGGACCCTCCGTCAAGAAAGCCACGAGGGTGGAGGGCGCGCCCCCTGCCTCGTGGGCCCCTCGAAGCTCCACCAACATACTTCTTCCTCCTATATATATCCACGTACCCCCAAACGATCGGGGACGGAGCCAAAAACCTAATTCCATCACCGCAACTTTCTGTATCCACGAGATCCCATCTTGGGGCCTGTTTCAGAGCTCCGCCGGAGGGGGCATTGATCACGGAGGGCTTCTAGATCATCATCCAAGCCCCTCCGATGAATTGTGAGTAGTTTACTTCAGACCTATGGGTCCATAGTTAGTAGCTAGATGGCTTCTTCTCTATTTTTGGATCTCAATACAAAGTTCTCCCCCTCTCTCGTGGAGATCTATTCGATGTAATCTTCTTTTTGCGGTGTGTTTGTTGAGATCGATGAATTGTGGGTTTATGATCAAGTCTATCTATGAATAATATTTGAATCTTCTCTGAATTCTTTTATGTATGATTGTTTATCTTTGCAAGTCTCTTCAAATTATCAGTTTGGTTTGGCCTACTAGATTGGTTGTTCTTGCCATGGGAGAAGTGCTTAGCTTTGGGTTCGATCTTGCGGTGTCCTTTCCCAGTGACAGAAGGGGCATCAAGGCACGTATTGTATCGTTTCCATCGAGGATAACAAGATGGTTTTTTTATCATATTGCATGAAACTATCCCTCTACATCATGTCATCTTGCCTAAGGCATTACTCTGTTTTTAACCTAATACTCTAGATTAATGCTGGATAGCAGTCGATGAGTGGAGTAATAGTAGTAGATGCAGAATTGTTTCGGTCTACTTGTCTCGGATGTGATGACTATATACATGATCATACCTAGATATTCTCATAACTATGCTCAATTCTGTCAATTGCTCAACAGTAATTTGTTCACCCACTGTAGAATACTTATGCTCTTGAGAGAAGCCACTAGTGAAACCTATGGCCCCCGGGTCTCTTTCTCATCATATCAATCTCCATCACTTTATTATTGCTTTGCTTTTACTTTTTACTTTGCATCTCTATACCAAAAATACCAAAAGTATTATTTATCATCTCTACCAGATCTCACTTTCGTAAGTGACCGTGAAGGGATTGACAACCCCTAACCGTGTTGGTTTCGTTGAGCTATTGTTTTTGTGTAGGTACGAGGGACTTGAGCGTAGCCTCCTACTGGATTGATACCTTGGTTCTCAAAAACCGATGGAAATACTTACGCTACTTTGCTGCATCATCCCTTCCTCTTCGGGGAAATCGAACACAGTGCTCAAGAGGTAGCAGTATCATGATATGATACTCAACCCTCTCTTTCTTCATTTAATTCTATGCCACCTCATCAAATTTGCCTAGTTGGCATGCATGATACTACCTATGATACTCAGCCTCATGCAAGAGCCTAGCTATATGCGGATTCCTACACAAATAGAATAAATGTTAAGAAAGAGAAAGAGAGAAGGTTGAAAAAAGTACTAAGTGATGTTATAGCTAACCTTGTAGCCCACACTACTATATGAGTGACTATAAATGATGGCTATACATGACATGGCAGTTTCTTATAGCCATCAGCTGGCTATACTATTAACCATGCTCTTAGGCTGGTCATAATGCAGAGTAACTTAGACTAGTGTCATGCATATGACACTAGTCTAAGTTACTACCTCCATAATGCAAAGTAACATAGTAGTAGTGTCATACTACTTGGCTTCATTTATTACCTTGTAGACTCATCCTCTCTTGGAAAGTGCTATGTTGCAGTGACATATTTTTTTTCTCGAATACGCACGAGTGTGAGTATCATTCATTAAAGAAGAGAGGGGAAAGAGCCCTAAATCCATGGTTACAAGCTTATTTACATGCGGAATTAATCCGGCACCACCCTAGTTTCTACAATGAACTACTCGCTTGTGCCCCATACTACATATTATGTTACTCTAAACACATCTCTGCTCATTAAATACACGCCACACAAAGCAAACTTGTCTTGGACTACGCTATGTTACTACCTAGGAGTATGTTACTCCCACTATGAACTGCTGCACGTCCACCGCAGCAAAAGTTTCTCCTCGTGCTGCGAGCCACCACGCACGCGTTGGGGAGGGAGAAGGCGTAAACCTTGGGCAAGTTTGGCAACGTTGTGTATGGCAAAATGTGGCACTCCTAGTCCTAGAACCAAACGGCCCCGTAGTAAACAAGCTTCTCGTCATTTTGCGAGTTGTCGCATGTTGGCAAAAGGATGAACAAAGCTCACGTCAATAAAATAAGTGGAAGAGCATAGATTCCCGACGACTGAGAAGGAGCAAGGAACATCGTGGTGGAGCATCTGCACTCATAATATTTTATATTATTCAGCGATATAAAATCAACCAATCATCTCCACAGTGAACTGGAAGAGTACGAAACACGGTAGCTCAGTGTAGTTACATCATACTACATGGCTAACCCACGCTATCACCATTTTTCTTGGCCTCCGTGCGACACCTAGCTCTAGTAATCCAGCAGCCCGTATCGCTTCTCGCTCCTCGTCTGTCTCAAAGTGCGACGGGCTGGCGTTTTTGCCGTCTATTGAGGTCGGTTAACTCATCACATGTTACCGACATGCCAAGAGCATTCTAAAAAAAGACTGTACTCTATTGTTATGCCAAGAAGAGGAAGCGCTTTGACTGACGGACCAAACAAGATAGGCGTGTCGTGCCGTGAGTGGGTCCAGTTTCTCGTTTTGAACTCGTTTAGAACACTTGGTTTTGACTATTGATAAGATTTTATATAGGGCCTAATGTATTATTCGAGGATGCCTTTGACTATTGATAAGATTTTATATAATTTAAAAATTATATCATTCGAAGATCCTTTCATGTTCCATTTAAAAAAAGATCCTTTCAAGTACGAATTTGACCGTATGCTTTGAGCAACTTGCATGTCTATACTGCTCTTGTTTGGATACTCTAACTTAGCTAGATGTTAGACTAACTCATGACTAACCCCGAACTAATTGTAGCCAAAGAGATGTTTGGGTGACAAGGTTAGATTGACAATAAATGCACTTGATGGAGAGAGAAAAGTGATTTTCCAGTGGGCCCAATGAGAACTATCTCCAATTAGCACCTCTTGGGTGGGATAGTTTTTTTGGTGGGTTCGGTGCAACTTGCTCCAATTTAACCCTCATGCTTGGATACTTTAGGGCTATTTGAGCCCCAACTAGCTCAAACTAACTCTAACCCACGGATCCAAACAGGGCCAAAGTTAGTCTCAAAAAACGCATTAAGCCCTATATACATGGACAAATGGAGTACATGATACTAGCAAACGCTCACCATTAGTAGTAGTTCATTGGTTGGTTTTGATTTTTATTCAGTTGCTGTGCTGCTACCGCCAATATTCGCATGTGGTTGTTTCTAGAGTAAAAATAAGGAGGTACTAGTACTTACTATGGGAAAGGTGAAGTGATGGTTGCTTCGCCCGACCAACTTTTTACTCTGGGAATATGGGAGTACCAATGGATTCAAGGAACAGATAAATGATGGTTGCTTCGTCTGAGCAACTTACTATGGCGAAGGTGGGGCTTTGTGATTTGACTGCTCACTAGTCATTACTACTGCGGTGCAACGACCGGGATGAATCTTTCCCTGCAGTTGTGCACTCAATATTGCTGCATGGCAGGTGGAGCCGGATGAAGGATGTCCCACATGTCGGCGAAACGATGTTGAATTGTTTCTGGCATTTCTATCAATCCTTCAGGATTTGTTTATATGTACGCATAATTTTAATGAAACTATACGATGATGCTATGAAGGTTTCAACTTTGGTTCCCGCAGGAAAAAAGGTTTCAACTTAGGATTCATGTGTCCTCTTGCCTCAAGATTATCTCGTTACAACATTCCATCAAATACAAATGAACTACCATGGCTGCTAATGCATCTCAATGGTTCGCAGAGCAGCGCCAATATTCACATCACAACTGAAGACAAAGTTGTGAGAAGGTGTACAAATAAAGAAAAATATATAATTGATAGATGTTGTTTGTAGGCATGGCTCCATTTCCTGGCAACAGTGTTCATTGCTTGGCAGCTAGTTTCACCCAGCTCTGTAGCCAAAAAAAGGTGTATGGAGGACACCACAATCCGATCATTTTGTGCAGCTCCACTAAAATCAAGCGGACCATCCCTGTTTGAAAAGATATCCAGTTAGTGTGATTACAATAATAGTGGAACTAGATGATGAAACATAACACACACAAATAGAAGCCGATCACCTCTGTGATCTCTCTTTAGGACTAACTACTTGTTGGAGAAGATTAGGCACGGAGTTGGATGAGGAGGATAGCAAAACCAATCTCCCTTTTTGTAGTCCCACGGAAATGTAAAAACGTTGCCCGTGTGCCATTTTGGCGGAACTGCACAAAACACTCTTACGAAAAAAGTGATTTGTGCAGTTCACCAAAAGGTCGCAATAGCAACGAGGTGAAAATGGATAGCCCTGTTTGCAAAAGGAGGTAGAAAGGAAACAATTACTGCCCAATAACACGAGCTGAAAGAAGACACATACGCTGACAAAAAAGAAGCATATTCCATGTAGTAAGGGAAAGATAGCAGCATGGTGGTTTGCCAAAAATGCTTTGAGGACGAGATTGCAAGATGGAAAGTATGTCGGCCGAGATACATTTTAAGCAAACAACTAAAGAAGATCCACATGCAACAACGTGGGATGTTACTAGGAGGGCGCCGGCGGCCGGTATCTGCCCATACTGCAGCAGCGAGCAAGTGGCGAAGGCCCTACCACACCGGAGCTTGGTCAGAGAGAACAACGGGTACCGCAGATCAGGATGTGCTGCCTCAACGCCGTCGAACGGAGAAACGAAGCACATCCTCCCTTTCCGCTGGCGGATGGGATGCGACCGGATCACTGACCAGCGGTGAGAGAGAGAGGCCACCGCCGCCTTGTGTGAGATGGTGTGATGAGAGACAAACCCCGGCAGGCAGGCTCCGTTCTATATAGTGGAGCGGATTTTTCCATTTTCCCCATGGCAATCATTTTATATTCTGTATGTGCCATTGAGGAATATATAACTTTATTTAATACTAATGCATCAAGTCAAACTTTGTTCCGTCTAGGCGTCGTACCCGACCCTCCTTCGAGTAAACAACTGCTAGACGCGTCAAATTATCACGTGGGCTGCCTTTTCGTATAGGAACGAACTCCACGTGTACCCGCGCCGGTGTGGCCGGGAACGAGACATGAGTACGTGCATCCTGCGTGCACCTCTTCTTTAAGTGCAGGTACGTACTTGGGTGGGTGTGAGAGAGATGGTTTGTGCAAAATAGAGGCAATGTGTTGATGATATCTCAAACAAAAAAACGTAACATATGCAATGTGTGTGAAACAGAGTCATGGACGTGAGATATCTATAGAATCGAAAACATGGATGAAGTGTGTGGCTGCGCAATCGATAAATAGTGCCATCGAATTTGTGTTTTCCACGTCAAAGATATAGGGCGTCTGGCCTAATGGAATTTGAGAGGGCAGAGGTGCAATTTTTCTCTGTGGCATGGATACCTACCTACAACGTTCGACTATCTGTGTGTCCGTGTGGGCAGGGGGGCACAGAGACCGATTGATTAGTATATGTGTAGGGAAGGAGAGGGACCTAGCTATATATTGAGGTAGATCGATCGGCATCCATGGATATGTGTAGCAGAGGAATAATGTTGGGAGAAAGACAAAGGTAGAGCGTCAGAGGGTTGGTGGTGGAGTGGCGTCTGACAAATGGTGGGAGAGGCCTGCTAGACAAATGAAGGGTACGAGTGCAATATCAATAAGAGAGGGCG
Organism: Triticum urartu; assembly: GCF_003073215.2. Taxonomy (NCBI): domain Eukaryota; kingdom Viridiplantae; phylum Streptophyta; class Magnoliopsida; order Poales; family Poaceae; genus Triticum; species Triticum urartu. Next base: position 146,507,497 of record NC_053022.1, read on the forward strand.
GGGGATGTCTGTCTGTCTATGCACATGCGTGTGAGAGATGGGTCGGGAGGTATGCAAGGATGATGAGGGGAGACGATATGGTTGGTAAGCATACGTAACTACATAGGAAGATCAACCGTCGTGTGTCCGAGAAAGTGAGAGACATAACTAGTGAGGTAAGTCTATCAGTGCATGGGGAAAACGAATTATAGTCGACCTGGCTATATGTAGGGAAATCGGTACGTATAAATGCATGCATGTGTTAGAAGCAAATAAGGTCCGAAGAGACATACATGGGGAGAGGGGTGCAGCTAGGAGGTGGTGCGAGAGGCCTACCATGTCGAGGGGGGAGGAGTGTGCGAGTATGAGATCGATGAAAAGAGGGGCGGGAGTGTGCACCTGCGTGGAACCATATTGGACATAGGGGGGCATGGACGGTGAGAAGAGAAGAGGGGACGTATGTGTTTGTGGTAGGCACATTTCGCTAGAGAGGTATATCGACCGGTCACTACTAGGGAAAACCCTAGCAATAGCGCAAGTATTTTCCCTATTAGTAGCGCGGGACGACGCGCTACTTAAGGCACTACAGCTAACGTGTAGCAGTAGCGCCTGTCATCCCATGCTACTGCTATACATGGCTAGCAGTAGCGTGCTTTAGTGCAGAGCGCTGCTGCTAATATCTGCAGCACTTTTTAGCAGGAAGTGCTACTGGTAAGGGAGCGGTACTGTAACTTTGTTCCCCTCGCTACTGCTAGTTTTATTAGTTTCTGTTTTTTTTCTGCATATTTGTTTTGTATTTGAATAGGCTTTATACAATAATATTTAGCATATCATACACATACAAATGTAATCATAGCATATACATACAAATAGTCTCATCAAATCATGTCATCATCATAATCATCATCCAACACAAAGTGGTCTCTCGTCATCATCTTGAAAATAGCGATACAAGTCTCGATTACTTGCAACTACATCGTCATCCATCTAAACAATGATATACGCGAGAAGAGCTATCACTTTGAGTGAGAGCGAAACTATGCAGTACAGGAGTTCGTATCCCTCTCTCGCATTAGAGTGAACCTAAACTAACTACTGGCTGTCGCTCAGAAACCGGAAACCGGTACACCTGGGCTTGACATTCCGGACACCTCTGCAATAGGCACAAGGATCGTTTACAGATATGACTAACATGCAGTCGAATTGATCAGAAACTAAAATTGCCAACAGTCTCATGAACTCCGTCGTGACCGCGTTCTTCTCGAAAACCTTCTTCACTGGGTCCCAACAGTGTCGGGCCCTAAGGACGCCACGCTCCTACAGGACGGTGAACTCCGCCAAGGGGTCTGGGATGCCCAGACTCACGGCTTCCGCGTCCTCCTTGTCCCATATGGACCTCTTCCCTCCGTAACCATGACTTCCGAGGTGGTGGCACCCAATGTTCTTCTATTGAAGCCCCTTCATGTACTTTGACTTTTTTTGGCAGCTTCGGCCTCGCAAGCCGCCTTGAATATTTCAAAGTGCTCTGCCGTGATTGTCGGATTATCCTTTACAATCTCAGAGTAGGGTTCCTTTTCGTTGACGATCCGATATTTCACCCTTGCTTTCCAGGCGGCCAACGCGTCGCTAAACTTGCTCATGGCGTGTTTGTTTATCTTCTTCATTGTCGGGGCCTTATCTGGATCTTCATAATCCTTTTCATTCCGGCCCGGGAACAAAAATATCTGGTGCAACTTCTTTAGGAGGGAGGGCCTCATATTATCTATCTTGTTTAGTTTCGCATCATTGATGGTGGCGGTTGTCCGTATGATGCAGCCTATTTGATTGCCGTAGCACGCGCGTGCTTCCTCGGGCGCGTTTGGCTCAAAATTGCCATCGTCCACCTCCGTGACCACCAGTCTAGTAGTCCTGAGCTTGTTAGGAAGCCGCCGCCTCTTTGCTTTCGGTTCTATACCGGCTCTGCTAGTCTCGGCGTCGGTCTCAGTCTCAGCACCGGTCTCGATGATGGTGTCAGTCTCAGCGCCGGTCTCAATGCCGGTCTCAGTCTCAATGCCGGTCTCAGTCTCAGTGCCGGTCTTGATGTCGGTCTCAGTCTCCGATGTGACAGGTGGACCCAGCAACATCAACTATTGATCATCGGCTTCCCTAAAAAATTCCTCTGCCGCCAGGTACACGTTGTCGCAGTCACCAAAACCCTGTCCTTCATCGTTGCTAGCCATGTTTCCTACGATTAAATCTAGTCAATTAATTCTAGACCTAATAAAATGAATAATGACATAAAAAGGCCTATGCTTTGCAGGAACGTTGACTCCTTTCTGGTGCGGCAAATCGCGGGCACTCAATATGTCCTAGTTTGCAGCACAAGTCACGCCGAAATTCACGAAAAATTTTGGCATGACCTTTGCTAAAAAGTGGACAAATCGAGCACCTGAAATTTGTCGGAACGGAAATAAATCAACATTCCGGCAAAACATAGGCCACACGCGCTTCATTCCCTGGAAACAACAAATGGCCACATGGGCACAATCGAACCACACTTCAATGAAAAGATATAACATGGCCACTTCAATGAAAAGATAAAATCAACAATAAAAGTCTAGGAAGGATCATCTTTAAAATAAAACTTGCCTAAATTCTTTTCCTAGAAAAATAGTGGTCTTTTCAAAAATCAAAAACCTTTGCAAAATGACCTCACTAAACACTTCTCTGCCTAGGACAGAACCCAAATTCTGTTCTAGCTATTCGTCTCTCTCTCTCTCTCACACACACACACCTTATTTTCTCTAACACTTCTTTGCCTAGGACAGAACCCAATTAAATTGCAAAGGAACTCCATTTCTCTAACCCTTCTCACTTAATGCTCTAAAATAAGTTTTTCCTCTAACCTAGCGAACCTAGTTAACCTAGCTTGTTAACCTAACAAACATAATTAACTTAGCTATTTAACTAGTTAGTTAACCTAGCTAGTTAACATAGTTTACCTACATAATTAACCTAATTAAACTAGTTAACCTAACTAGTTCTCTGTCCAATGTTTGTGCTATGCATGAGAGAGAGATGAGGGGTGGGGGCTTACAGAGGATGGCTCCGGTCGTGGTGAGGGAGGCAGTGGTGGCAAGGGAGGCAGGGCATCTCCGGTGACGGTGAGGGAGACAGTTGTGGTGAGGGAGGCAGGGCATCAAGGGTGGCTCTGCTGGCGTCGACGGCGGCTCCGGTGGCGTTGACGTGGCCGTGCGGCTCCGGTGGCATCGACGGCACGCGGCTCTGGTGGCTCCGGGGGCGTTGACATCAGCAGGAGACGATGGCGAAGTAGGGCGACGGCGAATTGGGGAGACGGCGGCGAAGTGGGGCGAGAGATTTGGGGGATAAGTGGTGGCCGGGGGGGGCCGCTTTTGGGTTAAGTCAAACTTAGCGGTAGCGCGTTTCTGTAAAAGCGCTATAGCTAAGTTAGCTATAACGCTTTTCAGTAAACGTGCTACAGCTATAGCTATGTATTTTCCTTTCCTTTTCTTATTTCCTTTTATCTTTTTATAGTGGGGTTATAAACAAGCGCTACTGCTAAGTTATCTACAACGCCTCTGATGAACAAGCGCTACTGCTATTCCTTTCTCCTTTTTCCCTTTTTCATTTATTTTTCTTTACATTTTATTTTTTTCCTTTCTCCTTTTTTTATTTCTTTCATTTTCATTTACTTTTCTATTAGTTTTTCATTTAATTTTCTTTTCATTAATAGTAGCACGTTTCACAGTAAACGCGCTGCTAAAATAAACTTCGTGGTAGCGCTCTTTCTAGAAGACCGCTACTACTATATGTAGCCTATCGGCTTAGTAGTGAGAATTTTAGTAGTAGCGCTTTCAAAAGTAGACGCGCTACTGCTACGTTTGTGTCTGCAGCGCATTTATCCAGCACACGCTACTGCTATTTAGCAGTAGTGCCCTTTTTTAACAAGCACTACTGCTAAAGTTCTGTGTATACGGTTTTCCCTAGTAGTGGGTGTGTGCCGGAAAGAAGGAGCCGGGGGGCCTACACATACCGCTGGTGAACGACCTAAAGAGAAACAACGAACGTGCGTGATGGAGGGGACGCCGAGGGAGGGTGAGAGGGGGGCGGGCATGTGCATGCACGATAGAAAGTTAGAGCTAGCTAGCTACAAAGAGAAGAGGATCGTGAAGGTGTAAAAGACGAACAAAGATCATAATTCGTTATAAAAAAGTGGACACGGATACTTGAAGAAGATATCATAATGTAGAACATTGATTATAATCTGGGCTAATGTGTGGCTTTTGCAGCTTAGGGCTAAATACTTGTCATAATGTAGGGGGCGGGGCACTATACTTTGTGTGATAAGCACGGTGTACGTATGGAACATAGGGGCGGAGCTAGGGGTATTCTTGGGTCTTCATGTGAATACCCATGATTTTTACAAAACAATGTTGATTTTGTCAAAACAGTGATAACTTCTGAAAAACAACAATGATTTTGCCAAAATGAATAGACATGAATACCCGGTTGCAATTTCCTGGAGCCGCCACTGATTGGAACATGCTTTAGATTATGAATATATAGTTAGTACATCAAATGTACTATTATTTGGAATCAACATCAAGTGTATTCAAAAAGTTGAATTCGAGTTCATATAGTACTCATAGTTCATATCTATCTCTATGATAATCATGTGGTGTGTTGTTAAGGTAATGCACGAATGATGGTTGAAGTTGGCAACAATCATGATTGTAGATTCTTATTGAAATAGAGAAACCAATTCAAATTTAGTTCGAATTGCAGCGGTAGTATAGACATTTGGCATCCACTAAAATGTTGGTATGAGTAGGTTACATGCATTATACAGCCAATGACAAAATTTAATTGGACATAACATGTTGGTATGAGTAGCTTTGAATAGCATTTGTATAGTAAAACGGGACAACACTCTCTCTTTGTGTGGTGTGAATAGTTTTATTTTTTTGGTTTTTTTCGTTGAGGGAAGTGCAAATTGATTTGGTATGTATATTACATGTTAGGTTTGTCCCTAAAATTCAACCCGCGCCTTGTTATATCTCGAAAATTCAGATATCGTGCTCCCAAAACTGGCGCCTTCACAACTCGCGCCTTGCTATCCCGAAATTACAACGCGCGCGACAACTCCCTCCAGCTGCCAAAATCCCGACACGCGAAATCCCCCTACTAACCTTGAGCCGAAAGGGCCGCTAGTTCAAATTGGTGGGGGTACTTTTGTAACACACCATACATTTTGGACAAGCGCGCCCCTAAGTCATGGTCCCCCCTCCCATCGCCTCCTTTTCACCATTTGAAATCCCAGGCCGCCATAACCTCTCCGCTCCAGCCGCGAAAACCCACCCTCCCCCGTCCTCCATGTCACCACTGCCCAGCCAAAGCCTCTTCCCTGACGACGTCGTCCACCACAACAGCTCGACGTCCCTCATCCACCTCCCCGGATGAGGATCCGTCGTCCATCCCGTCGTCCTGCCGGTTCAGCCGCCCCGTCCTCCACCTCCAAGGAGCTGCACCAATGATCGCCTAGTCTATCGCGGCTGCCCCATCCCCATAGTCCCGCCTTAACCTGCTCCAGCAGAACCACATCATCCTCACCGAGTCCTCGGACGAAGACGAGGCCTACTCGGTGCCACCAAAGAGGTTGTACACTCATCGCATCACACCTTCTCCTTAACTCGACCTCCCGGCACCGACAGTGCTCCATCCCGCACCCCATGGAGCGGCTACCTCGAAGCCGGCGTCGCAACCGACATCTTCACGACGGCTCTCCCCCAGTGTGAGGCCCCTTCGGTGGCAGCATCCATAATAGCTGGATCTGCTGCTGCTGCTCCGGCTCTCACTCGCGTTGCTGCTGCTGCTCCGGCTCTCGCTCACTCGCTCGGTCGCCAACTGTTGGTGCTCCGGCTCTCGCTCGCTCGCGCTGCTGTTGCTGCTGCTCTGCTCCGATTTAGCTACACTTCAGTCGACTGAATCGACTTTTGGGTCAGTCAATTTTCAGGGGGTGGGGGGTCATGCCATAGTTAAGGAAGAACCACCCGCGGCGGGGAGGGGGGCTCGCCGGAGAGGTACCCCACTATCTATCTTAGGGTTCTGGGTGGGGTGCTGCTCGCCGGTGGTGGGGGGGTGGCGTGGGGATCGCCGGAGAAAAAGCTTGGCGCGGGGCACGCGCGGGGGGGGGGGGGGCTAGGGGGCGGGGGGGGGGGGGGGGGGGGGGGGGGGGGGGGGGGGGGGGGGGGGGGGGGGGGGGGGGGTCTAGAGGGCTGGTCGGGGTGGCGGCGGACTGGCGGTGGGGAGTTGTTTTCGGGCGGTGAGGCGGCGGCGGAGGGGACTTGTTTTGGGGCGGCCAGGCGACGCGGGGTTCGCCCGGTGGTGGTTGGCGGCTCAGGGAGGAGCAGGTTGAACATGAACTGCAGGCCCTCCCTAAACTACAAGTCAAGTGCCTCTTTGCTGCCATTGCGTTCAGTTTCGATAGTAACATTCAGATTCCACAGTAAATTTCAGTTTCGATAGTTAAGTTTAGAATCAACAGTTTTTACCTCATCTGTTGTAGTCAGGTGGTTTTTGGTGATGTAAATTTTACATCTATTTTAAATCATTTATTGGAGATTCTATTAGAATCCCACTTGAGATTAACGATGTCTGTCTTGTGCTGCTTCAGCCTTGACGTCTTACGGCTCACTGGAGCTGCTCCAACGATAGAATGATCCATCACAACAGAGCAGTGCCCTGGACGCCGTCTACAGATTCCTCAGATCTTCCACCACACCTCCGATAACCACCTCTGCCTCAACTTCTTCAGCAACCAACCCAATGATGCGGAGGTCGACACGGCTATGGCAAAGAGGTTGTACACTTGTTGCATCACTTATTACTCTACATTCATGTCGATCCATTAGGGCTATTTTGGCTCAACAGAAAAACATGGCAATAGGAAATTTTCCGATGGCACTCTACTATTCAATTATTCATGCATTTTGTTGAAAGGAATGGAGCAAAACATCCACCTGCACCTACTTTTCAAAATCCTATGCATGAAAACAAGACCAAGTGCATTAGTGGAAGAATAACATTCTAACTGTACACTCTTTCATATGGTTTCACTTTATTTTGGCCATGTTTCTTTGCATTCCTCTGCTCTTCCAATTCCCGTTAACCGAACACCCAAGTTGACAGAAATCCTGTGTTTACGAATGCTCTGTTTACCATGTGCATTCCTATCCTATTCTGATGTTTTTCCTATCCCTGCATTTTTAGAATCATGTAAGCCAAATGAGCCCTTACAGAATTACTCAAGTTACAGGTAGGTGTCGAAGGAAACTTTGTGTGGTTTGTCCTACTCCTACCGCGACGTCATCCACCTCACCTGAGCTGCTCCATCGACAGAAGCATCCACCAAACCAGACATCACGACTCCTGACCGTCTTTCGCCGCCTTAGATCTCCTTCCCTGCCGCCGGCACCCACCGCAACGGCATCACCATCATCGACTCAGCAGATGAACTTGAGGAATACACGGGTCCACAAGAGAGGTCGCACTCTTTTGTTTCTGCTTATGTTATGCATTGCTTAAAATTGCCTACTACTTTATCGTCCTGTTCACCTCTTAGACTCTAAGTCAGGTCCAAATTAATGTTCAAACTTGAGTTCTAAATTAGTTGTGGGGCACATATCAAGGCAGCAATGAATAGTATCTCTGTCTAATATCTGGTTCACCTAGGTTATGCCTATGTTGTTCATCTTGGGTGGAAAACAAATAGTAAAGCAATCATCATCTGTCTTTTAATTAAATTAAGCAATCATCAGCCTGCTATCATTATTTTGGATCCATCCACTAGTTGTTACAATCACTCTAGATTTCTGCATGCTCTGCTTACATAATCTCACCATAGTTTTTTGTATGGATGTCAGATATTGTACACAGTCATTCTGAACATGTAGAGAAATAGAGAAGAGTTTTGCACGACAATACAATGTCATGCAGACATCGCTCCATGGTGGGTTCAATGGCAAACCCTCCCCCTCTCCAGATTGTAATCCAGAGGAAGATATCTGTTCTGAGGTGCATTCAGACGCAGCTGACCACTCCTATTTACCCCCCCAAGGTGTTTGCTCTACCTTGGCATGATGATGTTAGTCATATGATGCATATGTTGCCTTGCAGTGCCTACTTTTGACATCATATATGTCATCTGCTTAGTTTAGACATGTTCTGTAATGCCACCTGTTTAGTTTCTATATCATATATGGGAATTATGCAGTCTCATGTCTTTTAGCCAACCATAATATATGTGAAATGTGCAATGCCATCCTGTTTAACCAGGCATCATATATTTGAATGATATCTTGCCCATCCTTTTCTTCATTACATTTCCATTTGTCAACAATGTTTGTACATTAAACTACTCTTCCCGTGAATCAGCCATTTGGGTGGGAGATGGAAAAATCTGGAGTGAAAACAAGGCCTTTAGAGCAGATAGTGCTACCTGTCGAAGCAGATCTCTTGTTGGGTCCCGATAGCTCCTCAGAGATGGATTCAGAGACAGATGACCAGTCCTATTCCCCCACCGAGGTGTATGCTCTAACTTGGGATTTAACTTGGCATGGTTATACTGCTCATATCATGCATATGGTGTCTTGCATTGCATAGTTTAGACATCATATACACAATATTCAACACCATGTTCTTAGTTCAGGCATCATACTGAATGCCCTTTGTTTAGCATATAAATCACATATGTGAATTAAATCATGTGATCCCGATTACTTAGATAACATGTATGTGAATTATGTCATGCGATCCTGTTTAGTTATTCATCATATCTTTGAATTATGTTGTGCTATGCTATCCAGTTTTGATAGACATCATATTTGTGAAATTATGTCATGCAATCTGTTTTAGTTAAAAAATATACATTTCAACTATTTCATGCCCTCTTTTTTCCACACTACCTATTGCATCTGTCTCTCGTACAATGTCTGTACATTCAACTATGTTTCCTGTTTATCAGCCATTTGAATTGGAGCGGGTGATGCCAGCATCTAGCGGAGTAAAAACACGGTCTTCAAATAAAACAGTGCCACCTCTTGGTGGAGATAGCACCCCGGTTGTACATGCATGAGAACCAGCCCTACCACACATAACCCAGACTCTCACAGATTGTACCCCTACTGCGATGGTCAGAGAACCAGCTTCACGCAATCTAACCCCAACCCGAGCAGATAGTAACCCAGTTCCTATTAACACAACACCATCTCCACCATAGAGCTCCTAAACAAGATCAGTTAGTAAGGAAGCTCCTATGCCCAAAGGGCCAGTACTACCACGGCGAACCCCAACTCCACCAGTTAGTATGCCTATTCCTGTGGAGGAAGCACAACCAGCTAGTCGTAGTTTAGCATCTATCGCATTTGATGTTGTTAAATCCTATGTGCGTATCTTCCCATATTGGAAAAATTATATTGAAGATGAAGGAAAATGCCAGTTGCAGGTGTTTGTCCAGGAGTTATGTGTAAGTAATGTTATTCATGGCAATTACTTTGCTTTGTCCCATACATTCTACCTCCATGATGGTTATAATACATCAAATTTTCCCATTTTTCTCTATAGAGAAGGACCGATTTGGAAACTCGGGATGAGGTAACCTGTGCTAATACCTCTGCTATCTTCAAGAATGCTTGGTGGCACTATCAGAATTACCTGAAGAAAACGTACTTCACTGGCAAAGAAACTCATCAAATTCCCTTACGTTCTCCTGAGGCACATTTACTAGATGATGACTGGGAACGCCTTGTTCCATGCTGGTCCTGAACCAACAATGTGGTAAGGTCTATGAGCTCATTTTTAAGTACAGTATTCTTGTGTCTTATTGTAGTATGTTCATGTAGACCAAGTGCTTAAACCTGAAGAACAACTGTTCTAATTTAAGATTCCATTGCTATCGTGCATACTGCTTTGCTCTTGTATCACTGTATTTACTCATACAAACTTATTTTTAAATTGAAGGATCCAATTGAAACTCCAATGGCACATTAGGTATGTTCACACATGTTTCTTTAACAGGTTTGCTCTTATCAATAGCTCTGTTGATTTCAATTTCAATTGTGTATATAGTTGACTTCTCATATCATGCACATTACTAGCATCACAACAGAGCTAATAGTGTTGTTGTACATGTAGATCCGTGGTACCCATCTAGAAATCTTGTTGTGCTGTGTATTTTCCCATGCTTTGTATTCTTTCACTGCTGCTTTGTCTTGAACTGATATGATTTGAACCGTGTCTCTATTTTTATTTGGCAAGACAATGCAGTAACCATAGGACATAGATATATGTTTGTTTGATGCTTTTATTATGTACTAGTACTTGGCAATAGAAGAGTTGGTAGTTTAATCCTGTCCACCTTACTAATGAACTGGTTCACCGAGTTGAGTTTCATATACTAGTACATGCTAAACCTGTTATGTGTCTGCTTGTTTCTTCTTTTAGAATGCTGATAGAACATTGTGAAAGAGTGCCTTATTAAGCAATGGTAATGGAAGTAATGCAGATAAGGTTCAGGATAGTGAGATATCCTTGTTGGTCTCCAACAAAGCTGATAAAACAGCTAAGGAAGACTATCTTGAAGACAGTGAGACAACCCCAAAGTCCTGTCTTGGTTTAGTGTTCGAGTTACTGGCCACTACCGCTTGCACAAGCTATTCAAACTCACTATCTGAATCAGTTCGGTTTCTTGAGTCTCAACTACAAGCTGAAAGACATCGATCAGCTGTGCTGCGACAAGAAGCGGAAGGACTGCAGAAGTCCCTGGAGCATTCAGATGCATACTTTATGGTGCAACATCAAGCGTTGGAGGATTTTAGCGCCGAACAGGACAAAGCTAATAAGCTTGCTAAGCTTATTGCCGGCATGGTGGATACCCAGGATAACGTTTCTTGAGCTCTTCTAAAGTTGTTTTAGTTATGCTCTTGTTTTGCTACCGCGTTTATTTGCACTTGTGGCCAATTTTGATGGCCAGTGTATGTAATATGCTGCTTTGTTCCCTATATTTGCACTGGTGGCGAACTTTGATGCCCAGTGGATGTAATATGTGTAATTTAAAGACATTATAACTGAGCACTATTGGAGCCCTCTCAGGCCATTATTGTTTTTGGCCGTCAGATGTCGAGTTGTGGGTGTTTTTGGCGGTTAGATTTCCCTCTAATCCCGTCCAGCCTTCCTCTGCTGTGCAAATTGGGCTCCATATGTTGGGTCGTTTCTCCCATAACAAAATCCACGATCTCCTATTAACTGGGCCTAATGGGCCTTCGGTTTGTCGTAATCGCTTTCCCATCCATCACAACTTTGGAAGGGTGAAAAAATCGTCGAGCGCACACGCTCTCTACTCCCATGTGGCGTTATGTGGTGCAGCTCGTTTGGAGCGGAAGAGGAACTTGCTCTGTCGTGAGGAGTTGAGACAGTCGATCGCTTCTCTCGAGGAAAAAGAAGTGAGTCACGCGGTCGCACGGTTACAGGTGAGAGGTGAGTGTTGGCGATGCGGTTCGCACAGTTACTGGTCGCGGACCAAGACCATGTGGCCGTGCTGGTACGAGCCTCCCAACGCGCATGCAGATGCAGGTAGAGGTGAAGCGTCGCTCAATTGTTCGATGAAGCAGAGGGGTGAAACTGACTCGCTATAGTTGAAGCATTGAAGAGGCAATGAATTTTCAGTTCCAGGGAGCATTCACTACGAGCGATGTGCGCCACTCACGGTCGGCGACTAATGGAGGTGTGCGTTTTCCCCAACCTACAGCCGCTTCAGTTCCTGCACTCACATATAGCTTCGTCTCCTGGTGCTCTCCCTCACCCTTCCTGCTCCAGCAAACGGATTACCTATCATGAGAGAGTGAGAGTTGATTAGCCGATGGCCACACACTAGATCGTGAAGCTCTCACCAGGCTGTAGAAGCGGCGATGAAGAAGCTACAAGAGCATCTTTGGTGACGACTCCAGTTCAAGTAGCTCCTCCTTGACGCCTCAGTTGCTCGCTCCGTTTAGAGATGGTCGATGGGGGATTCCTTGAATGCCACCGCTGCCTTCTTGGACAATCACACCCGCTGACGGCGCGTGCTCCTCGATGACCACATCTCTCGGCTGCCACTTATTTAGAGATAGATGAAGGTTGGGTTTTCCCGTAATTTGTGCTACAAATTGCATCAGCAACCAAGGTCGAATCCTGAGCTCCAACTTTCGCGAGGATCCTTTAGTCCAAAATTGATCAATGCCTTTGTTTTGCTATCCATATGTTGCTAACAACACTAGAAGCCCCTCCCTCGCAAAAAAACAACACTAGAAGCCCCCACTCCCCTTCCCCTGTCTGCATTTTTTGCTCAGATCTTGCTATTGATGGTAGTCGGTGTTTATGGATGTTTGTAAACGGGACTCCAAATTAGATTTGTGTTGAAAATTCTGCGTAACCATTTTGTAATTTTGATTGATTGCTATGGACAAGTTGCTGATTATATATTTTGTTTGCAGCAAGCAATCTATAAATTGAGATTTTCTGCTCATTGTTTGATCATCTCCATCACACTGTGTTATATGTTTGTCTTAGTTCCTCATATTCAGGAATGATCTTCCCATTTTTTTACTGCAAGTTTGTGTTTGTGCGAACGCCTCAATGAACTTGGTATTGATCCTTTTGTATCAATTGTCTAACAATGGATTTATTCAGGTGAGGTACTTGCGGTTCTGAGTGGTGATCAGTGAGGATGTAGTAGCAAAGGATGACACTGAAACTTGGTTTACAGGAGAATGAGAGGATCTTCACAGCTTATTTGAGGCACGAATTTTTTGGGTTTTGCCGATTCATAGTTCCCTTTATCTTCATATACTTTTTTCTGGGTTGTCTCATTCTGATATCAAGGTTTCTTATTCGTATATGATTTCTAAAAACTGAACAATCGCATGGCTGGAAGATTTGGCATTCTTACATAGGCTCCTATAAACATGCATCGACCACCACATGGCTGAAAGAGATGGGCCGTTCCTAGGTACACAGGTAAGTAGAATCACTATCCTTAAAGATGTGAAGCCTTGTTGCATATGGATTTTTTCGTGTTTGGTCTTGTCTTAGTCCCAAAGTAAGTGTCTTAAGATTAGTACAACTTCGTACTAATGTTAGTATAAAGTCGAGGCAATTGTTTTGGGACGGAGGGGGTATAAGATTAGAGGAGCAACGTGGAGATCCACAGTATAGAGAGATCCACGTGTTTATAATTCAAGTACTCCATGTTAGTAAAAAAGCACTCAAGTTCTGGCATATTGTCGGATTAACATATCTTGTGTTTCCACATTAGATGTTTCTTTGTTATTTCTCTGAAAATAAAATCTCATATTTATGCGGTGAGATGTGAAATTGAGGTCTCCACTACAGGACCCTTGATGAGCAACACTTTGTGATGAAAGGAGTGGAGAGAAGAGACAAATTTGTATACTCACCTAGGGGCAAGTTAATAAATATTTTTTTTTAATTCTAATTACATAGTGCATAATAGTACTCTGTTTGCTTAGGTTTGTGTTATGAAAAATCAGTGTAACCAAACTATGGACATGAGTTAAAGTACGAGGAAGGCCTGAAGTTACAATATACCAAGTGTTTTCAATAAGGGTTAGTAAAAATTTATATGTAGGTGGTCATAATGATTAAATAATTTTGTTGCTGATTTACCCTTTTCTTTTAATACCATGTTCCAGCTTCCTCCATCGCTTTTAAGTTCAAATGTGTTTGTGTCTTGATCACCGGAAATGTGGTTTATCTTACTTGAGTCTAATTTGTGCACATGTTTTAACGTATATTATTTTTATGCTTCTAAGACATGCAACATGAAATAAATGGTGTGCTTCTCATTCGAGAAGATTCAAAATTACTGAGAGAAAAAAGGAGACATGGAGCGTGTGCACTTGATTTCCTAAAACAATGAAACCAAGTGTTGATAGCATGGACACTAGGACTACACCTAGGGGATGGTTATCTGGGTTGTTAGATATGTCGAGTACACCAATTGTTATGTTCCAGCAATTATTCAATATATTTTTGAACACTAATATTCAATATTACAAACAACGGGCGCAGCAACATGCGCCATCCATGATCTAGTAGCTGTAATAGGCTAGCATTAGTTGCTTGCTTATTTATTTCCTCATTGTCTTGTTTAGTTGTTTGCTTGTAGTCACTGCAGTTCTTTTTCCGCATTTTTTTTCTAGTGGCCACAATAACCTATTTTTGGTAACTAGGCCACAATAATCATGGCAACACACGCACTGTTGTAACCATGGGCCTCCCGCGGGCCGTAGTATCCATGGGCCTTCTATGGGCCGTAGGATCCATGGGCCTTTTATGGGTCATAGGATCCAATGGGCCTTCTACGGGCCGTAGGATCTATGGGCCTTCTATGGGTCGTAGGATCCATGGGCCTCCTATGGGCCGTAGGATCCATGGGCCTTCTATGGGCCATAGGATCCACGGGCCTTCTACGGGCCATAGGGTCCATTGGTCTTCTACGGGCCATATGACCCATGGGCCTTCTACAGGGCGTATAATCATTTCGCCAAACATGGGCCATACTATTCGTGGACCATAACGGGCCGCTAATAGGTCGTATTTGATAACACTATGAAAACAGCCCAACGGGTTAACGGGCCACAAACGGGCCCAATGTAACCACGGGCTGAATTTGGCCCACAAACGGAACATGCCAGTAATGGACCGTAACTAACCGAATTCTAGAAATGAGCCCAAGAATAAATGGGCCCTTAGAAGGCCGAAAGTTAACACGGGCTGGAAACGGCCAACGGAATAATGGGCCGTTAATGGGTATAAAGCGACACACTGTTCATTATGGGCCAGTTTCATCTTGGGCCTACATTGGTCCCAGAGTTACGAAGGGCCTCATATGGGCCGAAAGACATCATGGGCCATACATGGGCCGAAAGTAATAATGGGCTGGAATCATATTGGACGGCCCAGATGAAGCTACTGGACTTAATTCCGATAGGCCATAATAGGCCGGGAGTTAGCGGGCCGTAAATGGGCGATATACGAACTTGCCGTTAACAGGCTTTTCGTGGGCCGACCCATTACCTTTTAACCAAGTCAAACAGGCCGGCCTTTTCACCGGAATGGGCATCTGTTGGGCCGTGCCACGTGTCGATGTATCATAGGTGCCTCCTATCCAATGAGTGGATGACATTTGTCCCAACGGTGAGCCAACACGTGTTTCCTCTGGCCAATGAGAATTTTACACATGGAAAATTGCCTTTGGTCCGGGCTGTTAACGGGTTATCGGGTCCAAAACCAGACCCGATAGCTTAACGGCGACCGGTTACGGTGGATGCCACGTGTCAGTCACCCTTGACGAAAACACGTCTATGACGCGCGATTTATCATCATGGAAGTGGACACTTCCGTGATGATAATTTTGGTAATGTCATGGAACACTTCTACGACAGCACAAGTATGACTATCTTGATTCTGTCATAAAATCGTCATGGATGTACATGCATGACAGAAAACGTGACCTACTGTGACAAACACGTATCATCACGGAAGTGTCTTTTTTTGTAGTGCTTGAGCCAGTCTTAGAGGCGAGACCGGGAACCTATTATTTAACCATTTATCATTTCACACGTGCATATGGGTTTTCCACTGAATTGCATATTCCAGGATCATAGCAGTTATAGCATGAAATATAAACTCTTAATTATGAATAATGGAAATATAATAATACGATATTATTGCCTCTAGGGCATATTTCCAACAGTCTCCCACTTGCACTAGAGTCAATAATCTAGCTGCATAGTCTTTGAAACAGCGATGGCTTTTCTGGTGTTGCTCATAATTTACTTGTGCTAGGGCCTTTGTCATTTGTTTTGACATATTCAAAACATTGTAATATGTGTGTTAGGCTTGTTTGGTTTTAGGGATCTTAATCCATCTTGCTTTGAGCTATAAAATTTTATTCAGAATATAATATTATTGAACTCGTTGCACTTAGAATCACATCAGCCATATCATGATTCTTCTTGATTATATTCATATCATACTTGGGATCCACACACTTATATCAAGAATCTTCTTGATTATCCATATTCATAATATAATGTTTATGGGTTTACAACTTTTGTAGCATCCAATTATATCAAGACATTTCTTGATTCAGACAATATTGAAACATCCAATGTTTCCGAAACATGTATATCCATCATTATAGAATCAACAATCACTACTGCAGGATGCTGCTAACGCGACACTACAATCAGAGACCCTTCAACGAAACTGTGTGCGATGCATAAATCGCAAACGATGATGTAAAAAACCGTCAAAAAAGATGAAAAATGTTTGTGATGGAGGATACATCAAACACGGTTCCCTAATTACATGTGCGATGCATGGTATACGGTTAATACATAAGAACTATTTGCGATGAGACAGAACAACAGGAATGGGAAGCTATATCATGGTGTGTGCGATACATGGCATGCAGTTCGCTTGAATGAACTGTTTTCTATTAGGGAATGCAACAGAAACGGTCAGCCAGATCAGGGTGTGTGCGATATACAACATACGGTTCGCTCGGACGAACTGTTTTTGATTAGGGAACACAACAGAAACGGTTCAGTTTAACTAAATGTGTGTGATATGCTGCATATAGTTGACATAGATGAACTATTTGCGATGAGCCAAAAGAACACAAATGATTCGTGTAAACAAGATGTGTGTGTGATACGCGGCAAACAACCCACTCGGATGATTTGTTTGTGATGAGAAATATAACACAGATGGTTACTACAGTCGATTCGTGTGTGATACTTTGTGTAGAAAAAAATAGCAGAGCACGCGCGGAGGGATGCGACCCGAGCGAGCCTTGGCGCCTAAATGGCGAGTAGAGCGCGCCGCGGCCGCCTAAACAATGAGCAAGAATAGGCATAGTTATTGCGTATAGCATATGAGCATATCCGAGAATAGCCGTCCAACAATATTATTTTCGTTGACATGCATTAATATATTCTTAGTTAAATGTAAGGTCAAAGTTTGGTACTACAAAATACGAAGGGGGCCAATAAACCACGACGGAGGTAGTACCTATACGAAAACAGACGCCCAGTGCAGAAATAAATGACATTATACACGTGCCTCGCAATCCACGCCAATGCTTCCCGCCTCTTCCCTCGTCGGTTTCCTGCCACCAGCAAGTGGCTTCCTGCATATGACCTAGGCGGCAACGCACCGTTGTGACATTGTGCACATATCTAGTCCACACCCATCTACCATTAGTTATTCCAAGCATGCTAGGCACCGAATAAAGCTTCGACGTCGACCCCTTCCTGCATTACATCTTCGGCGAGGAGAACGAGCGAGGGCAGGTCAGGGAGCAAGAGCTTCATCGGCCGGTGCAGGTGCCATGGCCCATCGGCAGCAATATCGATGCGCTAGTCCTTGAGGGTGCAATGGACATATTGCAGAGGAAGTGTGATGAGCAGTTTGCCATCCACCATGCAAAAGATCTAGAGTTGCTCGACGGCACAACCGACGACCCACCCGAAGAGCCGCCGTCACCGGTGCTCTTCGAGAGCCTGATGCCCTGCAAGGAATGGGCAGAGGACCTCTGTGATTCAGTTATGAGATAGCCAGCCTGCGACTTCATCATTGCCGACGGCGACCGTGTACACCTTGATCCCGACAATGTGGTGGCCAAGCTCGAGCGCATCCTTGGCTGAGTTGATATCCCCGATGAAGTAGAGCATCACCAACGTGGTATCTTGAGGATGCAGGTGATGGACTAAATTTGCTACCAGGACAGAGACATGAAATTAGAGCGGTTCCATGGAGATTTCATGCGAGTGATTGCACGCTGTCAAGCTCTTTTGGAAGAGGCCCAGCAGCCCCAAGAGCGTCCCAATACCAGCAGCTCTGTAGGCGGAGACGGGTAACGTGGCCGTGGGTCGGGACACTTGGAATGAATGACTGCAGGGTGGAGTCCTAGAAGACCTTTGTCAGAAGGCCGCCAGCTCAGACTTTCAGCCTATATTTTATTATAATTATGGAATAGTCGCATATCGACATTTTAAGTCACTAAGCATATGTAGCTTGTGTGTGTTTTGGGCATTGCAGCATGTGGCATTTTAAATTATCCTGAATATGTAAGATAATTATTAACCGTTGCAATTGTAATTTTACCTCAACGGCGAGCAGAGCACGCGCAGGGAGGCTAGATCAGAGCGCACCATGGCCGCCTCAATGTGAGCAAAACGCGCGGACGGACGCGAGCAGAGCATGCCGCGGCTGCCTCAACAACGAGCAGAGCGTGCCGCGGCCGTATGAACGACGAGCAACCACACCTGCATATTGCAATTTTGGTCAACCTTCTGGCATCACGTGGGAGACGCGACGGCACATCCATCAGACACGATGGTGATATCTGTTCCATGCGTGATAGTGGGCAGATACGTACACCCCCGAGAACATAGGCCCACGTACGTCATCCGGGAACCGTTTCGGGCTTTGAACCCAAAACCATCAATAAATTTTGAGCTTGTTTCTCGTCACATTCCAGATTACCACGCAATAAGTAATTGCTAATCCATTCAAACCAGTCAAACCTAAATGTGTTCCCACTTAGCACTTGGCTATAAAAACTACCCAGTCGAAAATTACTTCACAATTCCTCTCATCATCACCCAAAAAATAGGTCTTTGCCATGGCCGATAGGAGGAGTTTCGGGTCGACATATAACTAGGGAGGAAAGACCAAGGCCGCGGAAGCACAAGAGAGGCCCCGCTGCTACGCGGCAGCTGCAGCAACGATGTCCTGGTGCGCCGCGGAGCCCTTGAACAAGCTCTCACCGGCACGCGAGGGCTCTCACAAGCGCACTCACCGCATCGGCGATCACGATGAGCTGGCGGTGCTGAAGTTCTTGGCCAGCGACGACGACATTCTCACTGGCCTAATTAAGCAGTAGGAGTTGGTCGAGGACTTGATGGAGCTACCCGAGATTAGCGATGCCTCGGTTGAGAAGGCGACCGGCCTCGTCGAGCAACTCACACTACAAGAATTCTGTTAATCTATGACGGATACCGTTTGTCACAGACGTGTGCAAAACTATCACAGAAGGGCATCCATGACGGAATTGAAATCTTTCATGTATATCGCGTCATAATTGATGATTGTACACTTCATGACGGATTCTGACCGTCATGAATTGCACTTAACCGAAGTACTCATAAGAACGTTAACTTGTCTGCCACATCATCCGCTGACATGGATATTACGTGGTAGCCCATTAACTTAGTGGCCCAAGTAGAATTGCAGCCCACTAAATTTCAGCTACGTCCAAGAATGAATGGCCCAATTAGAATTTCAGCCCACTAAATTTCAGCTCCGTCTAAGACTTAGTGGTCCAATTAGAATTTCAGCCCACTATATTTCAGCTCCGTTTAGGAGACACAACCCATGTGCAGTAATCAACCAAATTGAGAGTTTAGTCCATTAAATTTCAAGGTCTGTCCAAGGCCCACTAATTTCAAGCCGAGAGATTAGCTCATCTCACAATAAAAAGGAATTTTTTAGCCAATATTTTTTTTCCAAAATATATGCTACAGTATGTCATTAAATAAATGATAAACATACTACAAAACAACACTTTATACAAATGGAAAACAGACAACAACACTTTATACAAATGGAAGAAAGACAACAACAATTTAGAGATAACTCTCGACAATATTGTAGCATATCCCACATATTCAATCTACAACATGTTCCAGATATTCTCCAGCGAAACAGCGGCAACACCATATCGACCACCATATTGTCTCTCTTTTTTGCGAGTACACCACCATATCGCCTCTACCCATGCTCCTGAGTAGTTGATCTCCAGCGACGAGAACAACATGGAATAGTCGTTGCCTGCGCGTGGACAACCAAATACTATCTCAAAAATTCAGAAATAAAACACAGTGAACTCGAGATGGTGGGGCAAGCCACTGACAGCCCGCGAGGTCGAGGGAGAAACCGCGGGTGAGGACGCCGTCTGCGATGGACGCGAACACACGGCATTGAAGGGACTGTAGCGTCCTAGCACAGCAGAGTCACCTCCGCCAGGCGCCTGTGCTAACTCGATGCGGCTTCCTCAGTGGTTCAGTGCATCAGACAAAGATGGGGCGGCCTGAACCGTGGCTGAGTTGCTGCTGACTCCACCTGCACACGATGTGAGGTGTGATTAGAGAAAGAAACCGGTGGTTAGGAGCATGAGGAGGGTTGCCTCTCATGTCCCCATTGCGTTGGGGGCATAGAGCATGCACATATCGAGCACGCACGGAGAACAACGATTACCAGGGACAGTTTCCTCTGCTGGGGCTCGACGAGCCATCGTGCTAGCGCCATATCCTGCCGCCCGCCGCCACTCGGGCAGTGGATTCGTCACTTCCCTTCGCGTTCTGTGCAACGCCCACGACGACGCAGCTCCCCGGGGACGAGTCGATGCGGCCCCCCGAAATCCAAGCGCACACCACCGCACGGTGTGGGTCGGCCTGGACGTCGAGCCCTCGGTGCTTGCCCCGGTGTGGACTCGGAGCCGGGAGAAGGAGCTAGGAGGGGATGGAAGGGGCGACTGGAGAAGGAGATGGGAGAAAGGAAGGCACTGGAAGCCGGCGGCTGTGGGGTGGGGGAGAAAGAAGAGATGGATTGGGAATTAGGGATTGTGTGCCAACCATTGGATCTCGGAAAATCGAACGGTGGAGATGCTTGATCCATGTGCGGGTAGGATCAGCCAATCAAAACGCACGATTTGTCTCACACAAGATCGCCCCCCTCGACTGAGAACCATATGGGCTTTTGCTGATTCCAGCCCCGCGTGAGTGAGGCCGCCCAGATTTAAAACTTTTTCTATTTTTCAAATAACTAATAAAGCCTTCCCCTAAAAAAACTAATAAAGCCACCTTTGTCTCAAAACAAAAACCTTTGTCAAGTAACTTGCAAAAAAAATATTATACGTATATCCCAATAAAAAATTACATGCAATACAAAAAATATTATTTAAAAAATAAACCAAGAACCCCAAGTTTGTGCTCGATTCTTGCCATGTCGATCCTTGGAATTTCTTTTCATTCCTTTCATAGGGACTAATATAAACATAGAGGGAGGAAGACAAATATAATTTTTAACCCCTTTTTTCATATTTTAAAGTGATTGTAAAAAGGATGTATCTATCAAATGCCTAGAATGCTGTAAATGACTTTGAAATAGCAAACAAAACCTGAAAAATGTTGAAAATTGACATATGATATGTGATGGTGTATGTTAGGTGTCCAAAAAGATTCAAGGATAAAGGATTGAACAAGTATCATTTCTCCTTCAAACTTAACGCATTCTCTTTGGAGATCATGATTCCTCCTTGCAGATTGTTCGACTTCAAAGCAGTTTGCAGGATTTTTTCTGTGAAATATTTTTGATTATTTTACCAAAGAATCTAGATGTCATATCATGACACCATGTGAGATTCCATGTTTTTCACACTTTGTTCCCATTTTTCCTAAATTTAAACTACTTTTCTTGCTATCATGTTCCATGTTGCTGCTCGAGTCCTGGCATAATCCTATAGTAAATACCACCAATAAGATCTTTCAACCCATTTCTGAAAACTATTTCATGTGTTTTCAACTTAAATTTCAATTGTATCCATTAAATTTCTAGATATGCACTTAATGACTTAAATATATCAAAAAGGTCCTAAAAGTGCCAAAAATTGGAATGTTGCGTTTAGTGTTGTATGCCGAGCATAGAACAAGTTTCGAGGCCATTTAATGAAGCAGGTTTCAAGGTTCATATTTATTTTTCTGTTAAAAAAAATTCTCATTTGAATAATAAATGTAAGAACAAATATATTTGCCATGAAGTGTAAGGAAAGTGTTTGTGCATTTGAAAATATGTTTGGAATGCTTTTGAAAAAATACATTTCTAGAATTATTTATAAGTACACAATATTTTTAATATAGATTGTCAATTGTTTCATAATTGTATTTTTAGAAAAATGGAATGAATATACACAATAGGTGTGTGTGTGTGATCTTCAATGAATGTACGTATTGTTTTTAAAAGTTCATGTTTACCTCTTATTTTCTAAAAGAGCATTGAACATTATTGAAAATACGTACAATTAATGAATTAAATAAAGCAGACGAACCCCAAAAATGCCAAATTTTGACATGGAACATGTGATGATGTATGTTGAGCGTGGAGCGAATTCAAGGTCAAACGATCAATCAACCAACAGCTCACCTTCAAACCAGACCCGTTCCTTCCCAAAATCACAACTCTTTCTCAGAGATCTTTCGGCTTCCAAACAATGTACATCACAACTTTTTGCGAGTAAAATCACTCTTGCATTTCAAGAAACATGTTGCCATTTTAACTAGTTAAGCTATTTTATTGCATTCCAAGAATTTATAATTAATGCAAATACAATGAAGATTTAAAATACACAATAATTGTGTATTAATAATCATTCTTATTTTTTCATAAATTTATTTTTTAATAGTAAATGCTAAAAAGAAAAAAATGCGACTTAAAAAATAGTATTGCGTGCTTCTGCTCCATAATCAAAATACAAAAAAATTCCTTATATTTGTTTATTTAAATCCATATAAATTTTATAAAATGTCCATGCTTACCTCTTCAAGGTACAAAATGATGAAAATACAAAACAAAACAAACTTATTTTTGTATGAAAAGTGAAATTTGGAAATAAACACAAAGTTGGTAAAATAAAATAGAAAAAAAAGTAAATACGCATCAGGAAAATAGCTTGAAGATTAAATAAAAGGTTGCTACACCACTGGGCCGGCCCAAGTGCTGTTTAAGGCGAGCTATGCTCTCTAAAAAAACAAAGTTAACTCATGTACCTCTCATGTTCGTGGGCTAGCCTATTTCTCGCATTAATATTGGGCCGGCACCTCGCTGATGGGAACGCTAGTTGGGCTGGCCCACGCGCGCGGGAAACACCAGGTTGTTCTCTGTTTCATTTTTTTCATACATTTTTTATTTTTTTCTTTACTTTTGTTTATATATTGTAGAATATTATATATATATATTACAAAAAAACTTTTCAGATAATATTTGGAAAATGTTGAACAATTATTGAAAAATTGTTGAACAAGCATTTGGAAAAAAATTGATCACGTGTATAAAAATGTTGAAGAAGTGTTTGAAAACATGCGAGCGAGCTGGGGAGACCGGCGCAAGTTTCAGCCGGCGCTCCGGCTGCAAGCGTTTTCCTTTTTAATTATAATATACTATATGTTATAAATTTTGTATTGTACGAACAATAGGAGTACAACTTATTACATATTGAAGTGAGGAGACCCACGTCCTAAAGCAAGATTCTTCCTCGAAGGTCATCTGGTTTCTAAGCAGCGTATGTCACAACTTTTGTGAAACCTTCTAAAAAAATTACCACGACCTCCAGGTGTCATATTTTTTGAAATCTTGAATATTTTTTGTAATGGAGAATATTTTCTGAATTTACGAACAAGTTTTGAAATCACCAACATTTCTAAGCAGCGTATGTCACAACTTTTGCCAAAGCTTCTCAAATTTCTACCACAGCCTTTCGATGTCATATGAGGGCATCATGCCAAATTTCATGTTTTTCAGACTCCGTTTGCATTTTTCAGAATTTAAAAAGGGGTAAACTCCATGGTCGGGGTCATATGTTGGCACCCTCATGTTTAGAATTCCTTTCCTTTTAATGGATAAGGCCTAAACATAGACTTGATAACACAAATATAATATTTTAAACCAATTTTGTGAACTTTTTCATGCACCTGCAGTTCAAAATTAAATTATATTTTGGTATTTTTCTAAAATCATTTGTTAATATTTTGGTAAAAAATGAATTTCTAGCTATAATCAATTTCTAGCTATAAAGTTTCATGGATGTCTTTTTTCGTTTTGGTTTAAATTAATTTATACACTTCTATTTATTAAAAAGGATTTCCTCTTCAATCGGGCTGAAATTCCCAGGTCCAAGCTCACGGTTTTGTTTTATTTATTTTATTGGTTTTATGTGTTTTTCTGTAGGTTTTCACTGATTTTGGGGTTTTTTTCTTGTTTGTTTTTCTTTTTTATTTTTCATTTCCTTTTTTAAAATACATGTCAACTTTATACAATATATATTCTACATTGCTAGTATACACATGTAACATTTTTGATAAACATTTAACATTTTTCAAATACACGATGAACATTTTTTCAAAACATGTTTGAACATTTTTTGAACAAATGTTAAACATTTTTTAAGTACAAGTTCAACATTTTTTTTAATCGTACAAAACATTCTTTATCACAAATATGATTTTTCCAAGCTAAAGGTCCCTGGTTTGATCCACTGCCTTAAAATTGTGGTTGTATATACTTTACTAATTAAAAAAATCTCACTCATATAGCAACAATATAGTTACCCAGTGGGAAGGAGCTAGTCGTTTAAAATTCATGTCTCGGGTTCGACTTCCATTCATGTGTGGTTCTTTCTTCAATTAAAACACGCGTCATACCCTTATAGAAGTGTTACATGTAATATAATACATATATTTTGTTTTGTATGAGTTTCAGTAATTATAGAGATGATTTAATATTTTCTATAGTTTAAATGAATTTATGTGTGCTTATTGGACGTAATTCCATTTTGATGTATATGTATGTCAAAGAAGGTTTGAACATCTCAAAAATATATTTAATACATTATGTCTTTTTATCCTATATCCTAGAAATGGATGAAAATATCAAAAGATAGTTAGGGATAACTCAAACTTCTATTTGCAACCTATTGGTTAGAATGATAATAATATCAAAATATGGAAGAAAATTCTTATAATTGGGCATGGAACAATATTATTGATTCATAAGATTGGCATAAATTTGTTATGAGATTTCACGAATGTTCGCTATACATTGACGTACATAACTATTGTTATTTTTTCACAAAAAAAAACTAATGTTGCCTACGTGTGCAAATTTTTAAAACAATTACGTTCAGGTATGGTCGGTCTGTGAACTGTAGCCGACCTGGTAAAAGAACATAGAGGTTAGTGCTACATGGTTTGATTCCCAGTTCGATTTCATTTTTTAAAACTAAAAATCTTGGCTGGTCGTATGTAAGAACTGAGAAAGACGTTTAACACAAACTTAGACATTGCCCACCGGTAGCGACTAAGGCATATAAGCGGGAGGTCGCTATCCTCTCTCGCAGTTTCTCATTTTTAAATTAAAAACCAGATAGCTTTCTATAAAAAATACCTTACAGCGGCCCAACGACAAAACACCAGCAACAGTCTGTCTATTTTTCCTTAAAAAAGAAGCAGCGTTGGGATGACACAACACCAGCAGCATTCTGTTTCCCTGAAAAAAGAAGCACCAGAAGGCCGTGTCGGTTCGAACAACTTAAAAAGAAAAAGCTAAGCCTGATCAATGTGGGTCGCACGCATGACACGTCGGCACGAATCATCCATGACGGTCTGGATGGTCTACAGCTGGTCAATTCGTGACGGTATCCATGACGGTCTGTCCTAAGGGCTCCATTGTCGTTCGGCTTGTTCTCATCTCACTGATTCGTGATGGTTTTTGTGACGAGCTAGACAGATCCATCATCGATATTGACGGATCCTGAGAACGTAACCAGAAATCCGTCATGGATTAACATATTTCTTGTAGTGTCACGAGTGACAACGCAAAGCTCCTTGATACGTCTCCAACGTATCTATAATTTTTGATTGTTCCATGCTATCATATTATCCATCTAGGATGTTTTATATGCATTTATATGCTATTTTATATGATTTTTGGGACTAACCTATTAAACTAGAGCCCAGTGCCAGTTTCTGTTTTTTCCTTGTTTTTGAGTATCGCAGAAAAGGAAAACCAAACAGAGTCCAATTGACCTAAAATTTCACGGATATTGTTTTTGGACCAGAAGAAGCCCATAGAGTACCAGAGATGGACCAGAGGAGTCCCGAGGCCACCACGAGGGTGGGGGATGCGCCCTACCGCTTGGGCGGGCCCCCCTATCTCGTGGCCGCCTCGGGGACCCCCTAACTTCTTCCCGACTCTAACACCTCTTATATATATATATATCCAAATTTCCAGAAAGAAACGTAGATCGGGAGTTCCGCCGCCGCAAGCCTCTATAGCGACCAAAAACCAATCTAGACCCGTTCCGGCACCCTGTCGTAGGGGGGAATCCCTTTCCGGTGGCCATCTTCATCATCCCGGCGCTCTCCATGACGAGGAGGGAGTAGTTCACCTTCGGGGCTGAGGGTATGTACCAGTAGCTATGTGTTTGATCTCTCTCTCTCTCTCGTGTTCTTGATATGGCACGATCTTGATGTAGCGCGAGCTTTGCAACTATAGTTCGATCTTATGATGTTTCTGCCCTAACTCTCTTGTAATGGATTGAGTTTTCCCTTTGACTTATCTTATCGGATTGAGTCTTTAAGGATTAGAGAACACTTGATGTATGTCTTGCATGTGCTTATCTGTGGTGACAATGGGATGTTCACGTGATACACTTGATGTATGTTTTGGTTATCAACTTGCGAGTTCTGTGACCTTGTGAACTTATGCATAGGGGTTGGCACACGTTTTCGTCTGGACTCTTCGGTAGAAACTTTGGGGCACTCTTTGAAGTTCTTCGTGTTGGTTGAATAGATGAATCTGAGATTGTGTGATGCATATCGTATAATCATACCCACAGATACTTGAGGTGACATTGGAGTATCTAGGTGACATTAGGGTTTTGGTTGATTTGTGTCTTAAGGTGTTATTCTAGTACGAACTCTAGGATAGATCGAACGGAAAGAATAGCTTTGTGTTATTTTACTATGGACTCTTGAATAGATCGGTCAGAAAGGATAACTTTGAGGTGGTTTCGTACCCTACAATAATCTCTTCATTTGTTCTGCGCTATTAGTGACTTCAGAGTGACTCTTTGTCGCATGTTGAGGGATAGTTATATGATCTAATTATGTTATTATTGTTGAGAGAACTTGCACTAGTGAAAGTATGAACCCTAGGCCTTGTTTCAACGCATTGCAATACCGTTTTCGCTCACTTTTATCATTAGTTACCTTACTGTTTTTTATATTTTCAGATTACAAAAACCTATATCTACCATCCATATTGCACTTTTATCACCATCTCTTCGCCGAACTAGTGCACCTATACAAGTTACCATTGTATTGGTTGTGTTGGGGACACAAGAGACTCTTTGTTATTTGGTTGCAGGGTTGTTTGAGAGAGACCATCTTCATCCTACGCCTCCCACGGATTGATAAACCTTAGGTCATCCACTTGAGGGAAAATTTCTACTGTCCTACAAACCTCTGTACTTTGAGGCCCAACAACGTCTACAAGAAGAAGGTTGTGTAGTAGACATCAAGCTCTTTTCTGGCGCCGTTGCCGGGGAGGCTAGGTAAGCGGCACTAACACGCCGTCAACTAAGCTCTTTTCTTGCGCCGTTGCCAGGGAGGTTAGCGCTTGAAGGTATATCTTTTGATCTTGCAATCGAATCTTTTAGTTTCTTGTTTTATCACTAGTTTAGTCTATAAAAGAAAACTACAAAAAAATGGAATTAAGGTTGCCTCATATGATTCATCTTTTTAATGTGTTTCGTGAAAATAAGGATTCCGATAATTGTGCCAAAGTGTTAAAAGAAGAATGTATTAAAACGTTTGGCGCTAAATCTTTGGATGATGAGCATGATTGCAATGTTGTTAGTATGACTTCTTTGAATATCCATGATGCTAATGATATGCAAAGCCACAAGATTGGGGATGCTATTTTTGATGAAGATGATATTTTCTGTCCCCCAAGTTTTGATGAGAAAATTTATTATGATGAAAGCATCCCTCCTATCTATGATGATTATTGTGATGACACATATGCTATAAAGAATAATGATATCCATGAAACTTGTCATCATGATTTTAACTTTCAATTGGTCTATGCCTCACATGATAGTTATTTTGTTGAGTTTGCTCCCACTACTATTCATGAGAAGAAATTTGCTTATGTGGAGAGTAATAAATTTTCTATGCTTATGAATCATGAAAAGAATGCTTTATGTGATGGTTATATTGTTTAATTCATTCATGATGCTACTGAAAATTATTATGAGGGAGGAATATATGCTTGTAGGAGTTGCAATAATATCAAGTTTCCTCTCTACATCTTGAAAATCTTGTAGTGTTGCTTGCTTTGCCTTCCTATGCAAGTTTTGATCATTGTTCCCAAAAATTCTTTGCTCACAAAATCCCTATGCATAGGAAGTGGGTTATACTTAAATGTGCTAGTCATATTCTTCATAATGCTCTCTTTATGTTTCGATCTTATCTTTTATGTTAGCATCATTGAAATCATCATGCCTAGCTAGGGGCTTCAAACGATAGCACTTGTTGGGAGGCAACCCAATTTTTTTTGTTCTTTGCTTTTGTTCCTGCTTAGTAATAAATAATTCATATAGCTTCTGTTATGACTGTGTTCTTTATGTTTTAGTTAGTGTTTGTGCCAAGTAAATCCTTTAGGATCTTCTTGGGTGATTGTTGTTTGATCTTGCTGATAAAAACATAAAGTATGCACTCACGAAAATAATTATCATTTTTTACCAGAGAGCGATAAAATACCAATTTCAACTGCAGTAGATCAATATACTTTTTATCCTGGTCGTCCTAATTTTTCAGATTTTTTGGTGTTACATAAGTATTCGAAACGTCTAGATTGCTAAAGACTGTTCTATTTTTGACAGATTCTGTTTTCTATGTGTTGTTTGCTTATTTTGATGAATCTATGAGTAGTATCGGAGGGTATGAACCATAGAGAAGTTGGAATACAGTAGATATTACTCCAATATGAATTTAGAATGAGTTCACAACAGTACCTAAGTGGTGATTTATTTTCTTATACTAACGGAGCTTACGAGTTTTCTGTTAAGTTTTGTTTTGTGAAGTTTTCACGTTTTGGGTAAAGATTCGATGGACTATGAAATAAGGAGTGGCAAGAGCCTAAGATTGGGGATGCCCAAGGCACCCAAAGGTAATATTCAAGGACAACCAAGAGCCTAAGCTTGGGGATGCCCCGGATGGCATCCCCTCTTTCGTCTTTGTTCATCGGTAACTTTACTTTAGGCTATATTTTTATTCACCACATGATATGTGTTTTGCTTGGAGCATCATTTTATTTTATTTTGCTTTGCTTGTTGTTTGAATAATATACCAAGATCTGAAATTCTTAAATATTAGAGAGTCTTCACATAGTTTCATAATTATTCAACTACTCATTGATCTTCACTTTTATCTTGTGGAGTAGTTTGTCGTTTGCTCTAGTACTTCACTTATATCTTTTTAGAGCATGGTGGTAGTTTTATTTTGAAGAAATTGTTGAACTCTCATGCTTCACTTATATTATTTTGAGAGTCTTTAGAACAGCATGGTAAATTTCTTGGTTATCAAATTAGTCCTACTATGATGGGCATTCAAGATGGGTATAATAAAAACTTTCATATAGAGTGCACTGAATACTATGAGAAGTTTGATACTTGATCGTTTTGAGATATGAAGATGGTGATATTAGAGTCATGCTAGTTGAGTAGTTGTGAATTTGAGAGATACTTGTGTTAAAGTTTGTGATTCCCGTAGCATGCACGTATGGTGAACCGTTATGTGATGGAGTCGGAGCATGATTTATTTATTGATTGTCTTCCTTATGAGTGGCGGTCAGGGACAAGCGATGGTCTTTTCCTACCCTATCCCCCTAGGAGCATGCGGGTAGTACTTTGTTTCGATAACTAATAGATTTTTGCTATAAGTATGTGAGTTCTTTATGACTAATCTTGAGTCCATGGATTATACACACTCTCACCCTTCCACCATTGCTAGCCTCTCTTGTGCCTCACAACTTTCGCCGATACCATACACCCACCATTACCTTCCTCTAAACAGCCACCATACCTACCTATTATGGCATTTCCATAGCCATTCCAAGATATATTGCCATGCAACTTTCCACCGTTCCGTTTATTATGACATGCTTCATCATTGTCATATTGCTTTGCATGATCATGTAGTTGACATCATATTTGTGGCAAAGCCACCATTCATAATTCTTTCATACATGTCACTCTTGATTCATTGCACATCTCGGTACACCGTCGGAGGCATTCACATAGAGTCATATTTTGTTCTAAGTATCGAGTTGTAATTCTTGAGTTGTAAGTAAATAAAAGTGTGATGATCATCATTATTAGAGCATTGTTCCATGTGAGGAAAGGATGATGGGGACTATGCTCCCCCCACAAGTCGGGATGAGACTCCAGACGAAAAATAAAAAAAAGAGAAAAAAAGAGGCTATAAAAAAAGAGAAGGCCCCAAAAAATACAATAAAACCAAAAAAAGAGAGAAAAAGAGAGAAGGGGCAATGCTACTATCCTTTTACCACACTTGTGCTTCAAAGTAGCACCATGATCTTCATGATAGAGAGTCTCCTATGTTGTCACTTTCATATACTAGTGGGAATATTTCATTATAGAACTTGGCTTGTATATTCCAATGATGGGCTTTCTCAAAATGCCCTAGGTCTTCGTGATCAAGCGAGTTGGATGCATACCCAATTAGTTTCTTTTTGAGCATTCATACACTTATAGCTCTAGTGCATCCGTTGCATGGCAATCCCAACTCACTCACATTGATATCTATTGATGGGCATCTCCATAGCCTGTTGATACACCTAGTTGATGTGAGACTATCTTCTCCATTTTGTCTTGTCCATAACCACCATTCTATTCCACCTATAGTGCTATGTCCAAGGCTCACGCTCATGTATTGTGTGAATATTGAAAAAGTTTGAGAACATCAAAAGTATGAAACAATTGCTTGGCTTGTCATCAGAGTTGTGCATGATTTAAATATTTTGTGTGATGAAGATAGAGCATAGCCAGACTATATGATTTTGTAGGGATAGCTTTCTTTGGCCATGTTATTTTGAGAAGACATGATTGCTTTGTTAGTATGCTTGAAGTATTATTATTTTCATGTCAATATTAAACTTTTGTCTTGAATCTTTCGGATCTGAACATTCATGCCACAATAAAGAAAATTACATTGATAAATATGTTAGGTAGCATTCCACATCAAAAATTCTGTTTTTATCATTTACCTACTCGAGGACGAGCATGAATTAAGCTTGGGGATGCTTGATACGTCTCCAACGTATCTATAATTTTTGATTGTTCCATGCTATTATATTATCCATCTAGGATGTTTTATATGCATTTATATGCTATTTTATGTGATTTTTGGGACTAACCTATTAACCTAGAGCCCAGTGTCAGTTTCTGTTTTTTCCTTGTTCTTGAGTATCGCAGAAAAGGAAAACCAAACGGAGTCCAACTGACCTAAAATTTCACGGAGATTATTTTTGGACCATAAGAAGCCTAATGGAGTACCGGAGATGGACCAGAGGAGTCCCGAGGCCACCACGAGGGTGGGGGGCGCGCCCCCCTATCTCGTGGCCGCCTCCGGGACCCCCTGACTTGTTCCCGACTCCAACACCTCTTATATATACCCAAACTTCCAGAAAGAAACCTAGATCGGGAGTTCCACCGCCGCAAGCCTTTGTAGCCACCAAAAACCAATCTAGACCCATTCCGGCACCCTGTCGGAGGGGGGAATCCCTCTCCGGTGGCCATCATCATCATCCTGGCGCTCTCCATGATGAGGAGGGAGTAGTTCACCGTCGGGACTGAGGGTATGTACCAGTAGCTATGTGTTTGATCTCTCTCTCTCTCTCGTGTTCTTGATATGGCACGATCTTGATGTATCACGAGCTTTGCTATTATAGTTCGATCTTATGATGTTTTTCCCCCTCTACTCTCTTGTAATGGATTGAGTTTTCCCTTTGAAGTTATCTTATTGGATTGAGTCTTTAAGGATTTGAGAACACTTGATGTATGTCTTGCATGTGCTTATCTGTGGTGACAATGGGATGTTCACGTGATCCACTTGATGTATGTTTTGGTGATCAACTTGCGAGTTCTGTGACCTTGTGAACTTAGGCATAGGGGTTGGTACACGTTTTCGTCTTGACTCTCCAGTAGAAACTTTGGGGCACTCTTTGAATTCTTTGTGTTGGTTGAATAGATGAATCTAAGATTGTGTGATGCATATCGTATAATCATACCCACAGATACTTGAGGTGACATTGGAGTATCTAGGTGACATTAGGGTTTTGGTTGATTTGTGTCTTAAGGTGTTATTCTAGTACGAACTCTAGGATAGATAGAATGGAAAGAATAGCTTTGTGTTATTTTACTACGGACTCTTGAATAGATCGATCAGAAAGGATAACTTTGAGGTGGTTTCATACCCTACAATAATCTCTTCGTTTGTTCTCCGCTATTAGTGACTTTGGAGTGACTCTTTGTTGCATGTTGAGGGATAGTTATATGATCTAATTTTGTTATTATTGTTGAGAGAACTTGCACTAGTGAAAGTATGAACCCTAGGCCTTGTTTCAACGCATTGCAATACCGTTTTCGCTCACTTTTATCATTAGTTACCTTGCTGTTTTTATATTTTCTTATTACAAAAACCTATATCTACCATCCATATTGCACTTGTATCACCATCTCTTTGCCGAACTAGTGCACCTATACAATTTACCATTGTATTGGGTGTGTTGGTGACACAAGAGACTCTTTGTTATTTGGTTGCAGGGTTGTTTGAGAGAGACCATCTTCATCCTACGCCTCCCATGGATTGATAAACCTTAGGTCATCCACTTGAGGGAAATTTGCTACTGTCCTACAAACCTCTGCACTTGGAGGCCCAACAACGTCTACAAGAAGAAGGTTATGTAGTAGACATCACTCCTCAAGGCACTCGCTGAGACGGAGGAGGAGGCCGCCGGCTGGAAGAAGATGCATGAGAAGAGCAGTGCCTCGGGGATGATGCTGAAAGCGGTCGTCAAGGAACTGATGGGTGACTTGAGGAAGCTCCGGATCGAGCGCGAGCAGGAGGTGGAGGAATCCATGTCTGCTGTCAACCAAAGTCATGAGGAATTTAAGAAGGAGCTGGAGGATCTCGTTGGCTAGCAATCCATCATGGAGTAGAGAGAGTAGCGAATCAGATCATCGTCTGCGATTTCCTTCTTCTCTTGCCCCCGTGTCTTCTGGGCATTGCCACATGTGGCATTTTAAATTATTTAGAATATGCAAGACAATTATTATCCATGCCATTGTAAATTTATCTTCGTATTATCCATTGCCATTTTATTTGTCATCGTATTATCCGTTGCCGCATGTGGCATTTTAAATTATCCGGAATACGAGTTGAAAACACGAACAAAGAAAATGCTAATGTTGAGCGGGGCAATAGGATCACAAGCAAACATCCTTCGTCTAGGTGCTTTAATTAACCGCCTATTAAACAGCGCCTCGGCTGCCATTAATGGAGAAGTTGCGAGCAAGGCGGGCGGCTGGTGGATGGAGGTCAAAGAGCTCGCTTCTCGATGAGCATGGACGGCCTTGGCTGCTCGCACGTGTCCCGTCGAGCCAGCGCAGTGGATAGGTCACATGCATCTCGTCGAGCCTGCATGGCGGACTGGTCGCACGCGTCCCGTCGAGCCTGCACGACGGACTTCTCATGCTCGTCCCGTCTAATCAAACAGCTGCACACACGCCATCGAGTACGGTTAAATTTTGGCACAAAATACAATGATGACCAATGAAGGAGGACCGAGGTAGTAGTCTCCCATAAGAAAAGAGGGACGCCTGGCCGCACTTAAATGGTTACGGGAACACACATGGTTAATAGAATACAACCGTTGATGATATTAACGTGTCTGCTATTTGTTTCAAAAGGAATTCGTTGGCTATTAATGTGTGTGCCTTATCTCAAACTGGACGATTTTTTTACCACAACATATATGTGCCATGCCATGAAACCATGCCAAGTTTCATGATTTTTGGGTGAGTTTTGGATTTACTGGGATTAAAACCGATATTCTCAATGTTTCAGGACGACGAGACATTTTTAATTCATTCCCATTCCTTCATTGAGACCTAAACATGCACCCAATTACACATGTACAATTTC
Source organism: Triticum urartu (assembly GCF_003073215.2). NCBI lineage: Eukaryota > Viridiplantae > Streptophyta > Magnoliopsida > Poales > Poaceae > Triticum > Triticum urartu. The sequence continues at coordinate 146,541,663 of NC_053022.1, forward strand.
CACCCATTTTACTTCATTAAAGCATGTGCTTGTAGTTCAAATTTGAATTATGGACATTAAAGGCCTAGAAATTCAATTAATGTATAAAAAGGTCAAATGAACCCTGAATAATTTCAAAGTTCAGTGTGGATCTCCGGTTGTTCCATGTTCCTTGTAGAAGAAAATACAAGGCGAGAAGAGGGAGTGATTATTGTTTCTCCCACAAGGGGCACGTTTCCCTATCGAAACCACAAGGGTTCTTGCGAGAGGCTCTGGTTTTGTAAGATGTTTGTAATAAAGCTTGGCCCAAACTGGACATTTTTTACCACAACATATATGTGCCATGACGTGACACCATGCCAACTTTCATGATTATGTGGTCAGTTTTGGATTTATGGGGATTTAAAACCAAGATTCCCAATGTTTGAGGACGAGCTAGGACGCCGATACGGTTGTAATTCATTCCCATTCCTTGCATGGGACCTAAACATGCACCCAAGGACACATGTATGATTTTTCTAGCCATTTTGGTGCACTGGAGCATGTATTTGTAGCTCAAATTTGAATTATGTACATTAAATGCCTAGGAAACTCAATTAATGTATAAAAAGGCCAAATGAACCCTGAATAATTTTAAATTTCAGCACGGATATCCTGTCGTTCCATGTTGCCTGCAGAAAAAAATACAAGGCAAAAAGAGGCAGCGATTATCGTTTCGCCCCCAAGGGGGACACGTGTCGCGGGAAACCACGACCACCTATGGGACCAAAGGTCCCTTGCTGGTTCGGTGGGGGGATGCACGTTGCACAAAGAGCAGAGGAGCATGAGGTAGCATGGCAGGGATCACACAGGCAGTATTTACCCAGGTTCGGGCAGCCGTGAGGCGTAAAACCCTACTCCTGCTTTGGTGGATTGATGGCGGAAAGATGGTTGTGGTCGTAGCCTGTTTGCCCGGCAGGGTTTCCTCTCGGCTAAACGGCTATGTGTGTATGAAATGTGAGGGGGTGTATTTGCTAATCCAGTGTCCAAACCTTTCTAAGATTGCCTCTGGCCTCCTTTTATAGGTTAAGGGGTCACCATAGTGGCAAATCAGTCATTATGCACTGATAAGATAGCAAACAATGCTATCATATCTAACTCTGCAGGCTGATAGAGCGCATTAAATGTGCCACTCAACGTCACAACATCGCTTGCCCGGCAAGCCTTGCCGGGCAGTTTTGCCAGCTTCGCGCCTGCTCGCTTGACACGTCATAGGACGGGTGTCGTTTGTGGGTATTCCCTGTAGAAGGAGGCTACCATGTGGCAGATGGCTGCCACTTAGTCAGTTTGCGACCTGACACCGCACTGATTGTTGACGTGCGTCGTGGTGAAGTAGTTTAGTGAGGTGGTTGCGTCTCCGTGAGCCCGGCAGGCCCTTCCGGGGCGTCTTGGAGGTCTTCTTCCGGGGTGACCCCGTCCTTGCCGGACTCGCTTGCCCGACAAGGGAGTCTATTCTCCTGGTGGTTTCTTACTTCTCTAGCTTGGCCTTAGTCCTCTTGATCTGCATGTTAGCCTTCTGAGAATCTTGATTTCCTATACTTTGGCCTGGCCTTGGTGCTATAAACTTGCTCCTGTGCCTGTGCACAGTTTGGGCAATGGACCCAGGGTTTGTTGCACCGATAAAAGCCCCGGTCCTGCCCTGAACGTGTTGCCGAGCGTCGTCGGGGTAGGTCCTAATAAGTGCGCAGGAAGGGGTGCGGAAGAGGCTCGCCTCTTGAGGTCTTATTTACTTCTTCATTAACCTTGAACCTGGGCCAGTTTCCGGTTTCCCCGCGCGTCGTGTAAATCCAGTCATGGTGGGGCCACTCTTGTAATGGCCCGTGAATGACTTTAACGCACGGGGTGGAAACTACCAATTTACTCTTCCCACCACGCCCTTATCCTCAGCCACGTATGCGGCATGCATCGTGTGGGGTAGGTAACAGAGGCGCGTAGTGCGGGAGAGAATCAAGATGGGGGCCCTGTCCTCACGGATTGGCGGAGGAGGGCGATGGTCACTTGTTGGGGGAGCGGCTCCTCTCCTCGGCTCACCTTTAAAAGGGAGGACGAGGGGAGAGTGCAATCCACCTTTGCAATTCTTCTCCATCTTCTGCCTTCTGCTGGTTATGTTGAAGGGAAAAGCCTAGGGCCAGGCCCCGAGCTCCAGCTTGAGCTTGGTGCTGCCAAGTGCTTGTGCTGATGTTGGGGGAGTGAGCCTGGTCCAAGCCTAGAGAAGACGCGGCGGACAAACCGCCCGTGGCGCGGGAGATATCAAGCTTTCCCATTGTGGGAAAATGCTTGTCTCCCCTATCTCGGTCGGTTGTCCGTCTGGCATGGTGGCATCTTGCCTCGACTTGTCATCGCCTGTTAACTTGATGACCGGGTTCTTGGTGCCTTCGGTGTTCACCCGGGAGGCAGGGCTGGGGATCGTTGGTAATCCCAGCACTGGCCCTCCCGGAGGCCTTGGGGCTGATGTTGACGAGAGGCGCACCTTCCTGCCCGCCAAGGTGGGAAGCGGCATGCCCCGAGCCCCCTGGCCATCTTGGTTGCTCGCCATCTCTCCGGGGAAGTCATTGTGCTGGGGTCCTGGCGCTTCCTTGGGACAATGTTGATGAAGGCGAAGCTAGGGAAGATGGAGAAGGAGGGAGGCAGGCCGTCCAGTCGGAGTATGATAGCACCGACGCGTTCGTCTCGTACTGGCGGCCTGCTGCATTGTCTTTCTGTCTTCCCCTCCTTTCCCCGGCACCGTCATCACCATTTTATCGGTTGCCGGTGAAAGGGTCGCCCTCCTGGCGCTTTCACTTCCTCTAGTGGTCTTCCAGCTAGGCTCCGATGTCCTTCTCGCCGGTGCCTGTGCTGGAGCCTCTTGGCTAGTCTTGGAAGCTGTGACCAGGGGGTCGTTGAGGTGCTCCTTCTGTCTTCCTCCTTCGCAGCCTCGCCACTCCCGATCTTGTCAGGCTGTATTTGGCAAGCCCTGACGGGATCGGGGTGGCGTTGTGCCAGTGCGCCTCCTGTCCTCGTCCCTTCCCACCGCACTACCTGGGACAAGAGGGAGAGGAGTTTACGGGGCACTTATCTTTTTTCAATCTAAAATCTATCGGCACTAGCCAAATTTTAGTTCAATTAATGTAATCTCTCAAGTCCATGTCTGTGTTCTGTAAGGTTTGTACTTGTATAATTAGCATATTAATGAAAAAGATGAACCTTGCCAGGAACTCGTGCATGTGTATGTCCACACAGAGGTGGAATGCCTCTTTATTTAAATAAATGAGTTTTCCCCGGCAGGCTATCCTGCCGGTACCCTTTTATTTCGTTGCCGGAGGACTGAGCCTACCAGGCCTAAATAAAGGGGCCAGCCCCCCGCCAATCTCTTTTCACCAAAGGCCATTGCAACCATTCTGGCCGAAGCAACGTTTGAGTCCAAGGATGGGAGCACCTAAGTTTCAAAGAGCGACGGGGTTTTGTTATGCACAAGTTTCAGCTTACAGAACACTTATGGACAAGAGGTAGAACTTATCTGTTTGTCTTGCCGAAGATCCCGGTGTTGGTTCATCTTCCTGACTCCCGGTAGAGGCCAAGCTCGCAGCAGGAACCTGTAGCCTTATGCGGATGGGAATGATGCGAAATGCGACCCTATCTATATGCATATGCAAATGCTCATGAAATGCTTATGCAATGCTCTTGAAATGTTCATGCATGCATACAACTTGTCGGGGGGCCCCGACGCTTCGTTTATTTCTCTATTGCTCAGGGTGTGTGCCTGGCTTTGTACAAGGGGTTACATGCAACTGAGGCAAGACCAGTACAAAAGGGTGGCTGCCAAGTAGGGCCCGACAATGGCGCCTTATGGGTAGAACTTGCGAAGATGTTAAATATTCCATGAGTTTTGCAATTCAATGCCATCTCCAGTCTCCAAACGGACTGCGCCAGGTCTGGTGACTCGAACTACCCGGTAAGGGCCTTCCCACTTTGGTGTCAACTTGTTTGTACCGTTGGCGGACTGAACGCGCCTAAGGACAAGTTCGCCTTCCTCAGAACACCGGGCATGAACCCTACAGCTGTGATAGCGATGCAGGGCTTGCTGATAGCGTGCAGCACGTGTAGGAGCCTGAAGATGGTTCTCCTCTAGTAGCACAGCGTCGTCACGCCGGTGTTGATCGTGCATTACTTCATCGTAGGCAAGCACTCGAGGAGACCCGTAAATGAGTTCCGTGAGGATAACTGCTTCTGCCCCATAGACTAGGGAGAAGGGAGTCTGCCCAGTAGCTCGGTTTGGTGTCGTTCTGAGGGACTAGACAACTATCGACAACTCGTCGATCCACCGCCTGCCATGCTTCTGTAGCGTATCAAAGGTTCTTGTTTTGAGTCCTCGTAGCACTTCAGCATTCGCCCTCTCAGCTTGTCCATTGCTTCTGGGATGTGCGACAGAGGCAAATGAGATCTTGCTTCCGAGGGCATGAACATATTGCATGAAGGCGCGACTCATGAACTGGGTGCCGTTGTCGGTAATGATCCTTGCCAGGACTCCAAAACGGCACAACAATTCCTTTAAGAACTTGATACCTGACTGAGCAGTCACCTTTCTCATGGCAGCTACTTCTGGCCACTTTGTAAACTTGTCGATAGCAACAAACAAGAATTCAAAGCCCCGGGCAGCTCGGGGGAATGGGCCGAGGATATCGAGCCCCCAGAACGAAAACGACCATGACAAAGGGATTGTCTGAAGAGCTTGTGCAGGCAGGTAGATGTTTTTGGAATGGAACTGGCAGGCTTCACACTTGGTGACTAGACCAACCGCATCTTGGAGGGCTGTGGGCCAATAGAATCCTTGCCGGAATGCTTTCCCAACTAATGCCCTTGATCCAATGTGGGAGCTGCACATGCCTTTGTGTATCTCAGCCAGCAGTTCCTTTCCTTCTTCCCAGCAGATGCACTTCAATTTCATACCATTGGGCCTCCTTCTGTATAGAGTGTAATCAACATACTGATACATACTGGCCCTCTGGGCTACTCTTTCAGCCTCATCTTGGTCATTGAGAAGTTGTTCGGTTTGGAGAAAGTGGACCATGTGCCTTGCCCAAGTTGGAGCCTGGGGCTCGGCAACAAGGACTAGTGGCACCTCCTCAACTGTGGGGGCACGTTCCTATTCGCGGGGACCGTAGGCCTGGCTGGAGGGTGTGGTCTGGCAAGTGATGGGGAGTTGTTTCCGGCAGGGTCCCTACCAGGAGCCCTGGGGGGCTCTACCGGGAGAGGCTTACCCGAGTCCATCCTTCTCCTTTTCCGGGCCATCGTTGCTGGGGATGCGGAGGGCTGAGTAAGATGGAGAACAAAAGTCCCCGGTTCCATAGGTAGCTTCTGCGCAGCACACTTTGACAGATGATTAGTTGTGCTGTTTTCCGTACGGAGTATGTGTTCTATTTGCAATTCGTCAAAGTGTGTCAGCGTTCTGGGAACGGGGGTCCCTAGACTTGCCTGCCTGCAGCCTGCGGCGTGGCTCAAAGGGGAGCCCAGCACGGCCCATCTTCATCAACATAGACTCAAGACCCTCGCGAGGGGCCAAGCCTCGCGGGGCGGACAACAGGGAGCTTCCTCAGGCACGGCCTCATCAGGCTGGCTCGCGAGGAGGCGGAGAGATCAAGGCGGGGTACCTCACGAGGTGCCCGTGACGCAAGCCATGACGACCAAGGGTGCCAGGCAGGCGCCAGCCCGTGCAGTGTCCTCCTTTCCTCTTTGGTGCAAAGGGGGCAAGCGCAGCCGCAGAGTATCGAGGCATCAGGCCAAGGTTGCCATTTCGGTGCAACAAGACCAAGAACAGGAGGACTGCAAGACAGAGGTCATCGTGGAGCCCAAGACGGCGTCACCACCAGAGCTTTGTGCAGGCGAAGACTACTTTTGTCAGGATAGCTGGTACTAGCTGTCCCCCTTCAAATTAGCCCGCCATTGTTGGCTCCCTTCCCGCTCGATATTTGGGAAGAGGACCAGGGCCTCTATAAATAGGACTAGCCACCATAGTAGGAAAAAAGAGATCGAATCGGAGAGAGAATCGAGAGAGAGAGAGAAGGGTGACTAAACTCCTCCTAGCAGTTCATCGCCCCAGCCAAGAACAGACCCTCGCGAGGCTGTTCTTCCTTGTATTGCTCATCATCATCAGCCCAAGAGGCAATCCACCACACCACACACTGGAGTAGGGTATTACACCACAACGGTGGCCCGAACCAGTATAAACCCTGTGTCTCTTGTGTTGTTCTTTCCATAGCTTAGATCTTAGCGAGGCGGAGGGGTGCAGATAGGTAGAAGGCGAAATCTTCACGCGCACCCCAGTGTTCGAACCTCAAGGGTCTGCCGGAACCCGAAATCCGACATTTGGCGCGCCAGGTAGGGGTGCACCGGAGTTTTCCCTTCCGCCACCGCCACGACCTGCCTCGCGATGAGTAGCGCGTTGCCCACTCCGGCTGCCGGTGCCAGCACGGGGGCCAGGGGGCTCCGAGCCCTGGTCCCAGCCCTGCAACGGGTACGGTGGCCGGACAAGTTCAAGCCAATGACGCCGCCGCGCCACGACGGCGCGACTGATCCGCTGGCCTTCTTGCTGGCGTACGAGGAGGCCATCCTCGAAGCTGGAGATGACGATAGGGTCATGGCCAACTGGCTCCCCATGGCCCTCGCGGGTGCTCCGCGCGCGTGGCTGCTCCGCCTGCCGGCAGCCTCCGTGGCCTCTTGGGAAGAGCCCCGCAGCCTCTTCCCCGCCCACCACGCTACACCAACAACCCCGGTCATCGCGGCCCTCCTGGGCGGCTCGCAGGCGCCGCCTACAAGTCACCACATCAAGCCGTTCATCCGCCGGGTCAGCGCCGCTTCCACGCGGCAGGGGGTTCTCCCGGACCGGGCGGCGCCCGAGGCCGGCCTGACCTTCAGCTCGGAGGACCACCCCTCCAACTCGGCCCGCTCGGGTGCGCTCCCCATGCTGTGCACCCCCACCATCTGCCAGGTGGCCGTCACCAGAACTCTCATCGATGGCGGTGCGGGCCTCAGCGTGCTCTCGGTCGAGGCCTTCAACCTCCTCTGCATACCCCTGGAACGGCTGCAACCCAGCCGGCCCTTCTCAGGCGTTGGGGGCGGATCATCCAGCTCCTTGGGACAGATCCGACTCCCAGTAACCTTCGGCACCTACAACAACTTCCGCACGGAGCTGGTCGACTTCGACATCGCCCCCATCGGCCTCGCCTACAACGCGATCCTCGGCTACCCAGCGCTGGCCCAGTTCATGGCCGCGACGCACCAGGCGTACAACCTCATGAAGATGCCCGGGAGCAGCGGTGTCCTCACCGTGCACGGGGACACCGGAGACGCGCTGTGGGTGCTCAAGCTCGCCTTCAAGACGGTGGCGTCGGTGCAGCCCGCCGACTCAGAAACCCCCAAGCCCAAGGGGGCTGCACCCGCCAAGAAGAAACATTTGTTCACCTAAGACAAGGCAGAAACCAAGCAGATACCCGTCGATGAGGACGGGTCCACCAACACCACTTTCACCATAGGCGCCAACCTCGAACCCGAGCAGGAGGAGGCCCTGGTCGATTTCCTGCACACAAACAAGAAGGTATTCGCTTGGGAGCCTGACCAGTTGGCGGGGATCCCTAGGAGTGTAATCGAGCATCACCTCAACGTGTGCCCCAACGTGCGCCCTGTGAAGCAGAAGGCAAGGCGGTAGTCCACAAAAAGCAGGCCTTCATCGTCCAAGAGACCCGCAATCTAGAAGCCGCTGGGGTCATTCGCGAGGTCCGATACCCGGATTGGTTGGCCAACCCTGTCGTTGTGCCAAAGAAGGGAGGGAAGGAGCGCATGTGTGTCGACTTCACCAACCTCAATAAGGCATGCCCGCAAGACCCGTTCCCGCTCCCCCGCATCGACCATATCGTCGATTCCACCGTGGAATGCGACCTGCTATGCTTCTTGGATGCCTTCTCTGGGTATCACCAGATCAAGATGGCGGTAGAAGACGTCGAAAAGACAGCCTTCCTAACCCCGTGTGGGGTGTACTGCTACACATGCATGCCATTCGGGCTGCGTAACGCAGGGGCGACCTTTCAGCAGCTGATGCACATCACCTTGGGCCCATAGCTCGGGAAGAATGTTGAAGCTTACGTCGATGACATTGTGGTAAAGTCTCGGGAGGCCAGGACCTTGATACAAGACCTGGAGGAAACTTTCGCGAGCCTCAACGCAGTGAACCTGCGGCTCAACCCAGAGAAGTGTGTGTTCGGAGTCCCCTCGGGCAAGCTCTTGGGTTTCCTCGTGTCCCACCGAGGCATCGAGGCTAACCCGGAAAAGGTCAAGGCGGTGGAGGACATGAGCCCGCCAAAGACCCTCAGAGAAATGCAGAAGCTCACCGGGCGCATGACCACGCTAGGGCGCTTCATCTCCAAGTTGGGGGAGCGAGTGCTTCCTTTCTTCCAGCTAATGAAGAAAAAGGGGCCCTTTGAGTGGACTGAAGAGGCCGACAAGGCGTTCCAGGATCTCAAGAGATATCTGACCAGCCCACCGGTCATGGTGGCTCCGCGCCCTCAAGAGCCCCTGGTGCTTTACCTCGCCGCCACTCCCTACTCCGCCAGTGCAGCCCTGGTGGCGGTTAGAGAGGAGCGTCGAATCAAAACCATAGCAGCAGCCCGGGACAAGGCAAAACAGGAACAAGGAAGGCCCACAGAAACCGCCACCGCGGCTGAGGAGGATCAGCCTTCGCAGAGGAGTGCACCAAAGGCGGAAGAGGCCCCTCTCCCAGATGGCCAGCCTCAGGAGGCCTCATCGCCTCAGGAGGCGCCATGGTCTCCGAAGGGAGCCACCAGCACTGACGCACCCAACCTCATTGAGCACCCAGTGTACTTCGTCAGCACGGTGTTGCGGGATGCAAGGGCACGGTACCCCATGCCTCAGAAACTCCTCCTCGCTCTACTGGTGGCCTCGCGCAAGCTGTGGCACTATTTTTAGGGTCACCCCATCAAGGTCGTCTCGTCATACCCCCTGGAGAGAGTGCTCAGGAGCCCTAACTCAGCTGGAAGGGTCGCTGAGTGGAACATAGAACTGCAAGCATTTCAGCTCGAATTTAGCACGACCAGAGTCATCAAGGGAGCAGCATTGGCGGATTTTGTGGTAGAATGGACGGAGGCACCAGGCCTCAAGGCCGACGAGGATCGGTCCCTCTCCTCGGGAACCGAGGCGCCAGAAGGCTGGGTCATGTACTTCGATGGGGCGTTCTCCAGGCATGGCGCTGGGGCTGGGGCGGTGCTTATATCGCCCACTCAGGACAAGCTCTTGATGAGGACATCCATACCATTGTTACACCCACAGCCCCTACTGTTACATATACTGGACCAATTACTAGAGCTCGCGCACGCCAATTAAATTACCAGGTACTTTCGTTTCTTGGTAATGATTCTAATGTTCATGAGATTATGATGCTGCCTAAATTGGATACATTAGTTTTGCTTACAAATGAAGGGCCTAGCTTGGAGAAGGATGAACATTGGAGCAAGAACACGCATGGAGTTGATGGCATGCGCAAGGGGATCAAGAACGGAGTTACAAGTGATGATTTCAGGACTTTGAAGCCGCCATAAGGAGTGCATGAAGCCTTGGAAGAAATATACAAGATGCCACTTCATAATATTCGTCCATAGGCTATTCTAGGTGCTGCGTCACCTTATTAATGGGCCAGGCCCATGTAATTTCGAAATACTTAAGTATATGCTATTTTTAGAGTCCGTATGTGTGGGGAAACAAGAGTTAGGGTTGGTTTCGGACCCCACCCTCAAGGGCCACGAAATTCCCCCCTCTTCCTCCATATATACAGCCCTTAGGGCGTCGTTTAGACTTTGGGTTTTGTTTAGATTAAAAGTTCGCCATAGCTGCAACTTCGCGTACTTCGTTTGTGTCCAACGACCAGACCAAGACGTCACAGAACCCCACCTTGATCAATAAAGCTTTCATCTTATATTCGCAATATCCGATTGCAATCTCAGTTTCTTGCTTGTTCTTCGTTTGCTCGCAGGAAACAGACCCTCGTGGTCAGGTTGATCGTGCTCCGGCGTGGTCAATAACCCTCGGAAGTTGGTTTAGCGATTGCTAAGGCGCGACGTCTCGCACGTTCATAGTCGGATCGTCAAGGTCGACTCCCACAGAAAACGATAGCCACCATCTCATCGAAACATCGGGACACCTTAGCCTCTATCAAGTGGTATCAGATTTCCAGGTTGCTCGGTGAGATTTTTACAGTTTTTCGTAGATTAGATCGAGTCTGTTCTTCATACCTACAGTCCATGAAAAAAAAGCCACACAAAAAAATTAGGGTTAGTTCATCATATCCGAACCAATCTGAGCCTTTGCATAATCTTTTTAGGGTTTTTGCTTTGTTGAATTTGCGGTTGCATCGTCGTGTCAAGTTGCTGGTCTTAGAGACCCTCGGGCAGTTTTTAGGCCAAAATTTTCACGGGCAAATTTTTTTCCCTATCCTATTTTTAGGCTTTTCTGAGTCTTTTGAGCCACGTGCCATCAGTGATTTTTTGTCGCACTTTTTCATCGTCGCTGCCCTGATTTCCGAAAAAAAGTGAATTTTTTTTTCGTGCCCATCCTATCAGTTTGACGAGGGAAGAGTTTTGAGACACTCGCCATTATAGTGATTTTTCGCAAAAAAAAGAGGCGCAAAAAAAAGGAGCGCAAAAAAAAGAGCGAAAAAAAAGTTCCAGAGTGTGCTTTTCCCTTATTCACGTGCAGTGCCGTGATTTTGTTAGTGTTCTAGGCTCGCGTCTCTAGCATGGTCTAGCCTAGGACCAGCACAGTACCGTCGTTGAGCATTTGTTCAACTTTGCATCTCTGAATTGATTATTGCTGACCCTTTTTTCTACCATACTATAAGCCTTCCCAGCTCCACATACATCTACGTCGTGCGTTTGACTCTCCCTGGCAATCGCTCTATCCAAGCTTTTGAGAGTTTTTGACTACAACGGTTGCCGATCACCGCCTGCTGCTGGGTAAGAACTGGTAAGGATTTGAGATTTGCTTGACGGATTTGTGACACCCGCCACCACCACCACTTGTTAGTAGTCTGTAGGATCATATTCTTGTGTGTTTCTATTGCTGCTAACCATGCCAGGATCACAAGCCGACGAGACTGACTGGGAGAACTTGACGAACAAGGAGCTTCATGATACGTTTTAGCAAATGATGAATGGACAGGTGCAAGATGTGATAAACAGATTTGAAGAGGCCATGGAGAAGATAGATGGCATGGAGAAGACGTTTGAAACAAAGCTCGATAACAAGTTTGCTGAATTGCTTTCGCGTTTTCCACCACCACCACCGGCTGCTCCTGCCGCACCTCTGCAACAACAGCAACAACACCGACTACCTCCACGTCGGGAAACAGCCCTTCGCCGAGCGAGCCGTGTCCCTCTTCAGTCGGGCCAAACTGCTGGTGCTGCTGTTGATACTTCTGTGGCTCCTACTGCTGATGTGGAGGAGGATGCTTATGTGGGAGATTATGAGGATGAGGTTGATCAAAATCAGAACTACGTGCCACCAACAGCACAGCAACCACCAGGTCGTCCACATGCAAATAATGGCAATGGTAGGGCTCACCCTCAGGTACGAGATCATGACCATCTCCCTAAACTAAAATTGAATATTCCACCATTTGAGGGTAGATATGTTCCTGATATATATCTTACTTGGGAGTTAGAAACTGAACAACAATTTACATGTTTACAATATCCCGAGGAGAGACGTGTTCCTGCTGCTGTTTGTGCTTTCACTAGTTTTGCATGTGTTTGGTGGTCTGAGCATTCTAGATTATATCCTATTCCGGCTACTTGGGCTGCTTTGAAAACTGCTATGCGTACTCGTTGGGTTCCACCATATTATCAGCGTGAATTACTTCAAAAATTGCAGCGCTTAAGACAGGGAAAAAATTCTGTAGAAGAATATTATCAGGAATTACAAACTAGCATGATTAGATGTGGTATTGTTGAGGAGAATGAAGCTATGCTTGCACGTTTTATGGGTGGATTAAATAGAGAGATTCAGACGATTCTAGAGTATAAGGAGTATACTAATATCACTCGTTTATTCCATCTTGCTTGTAAAGCTGAACATGAAGTGCAGGATCGACAGGCATTGGCGCGGACAAACTTTTCTGCAGGTCGACCTTCATCATGGACACCACGTGCATCATCTACTTCCACACGTTCTGCTACACCGGCGCCTCCCTCGGCTACCACCTCCAACCGTGATACAATAAAGCAGGCACAATCACCACTATCTGCCAAGAGCACACCTTCTGGGCCTGCAAAGAGCTCTTCTTCATCCATGGCATCAACAGGGCAAACACATGGTATTATTTGTCGACGTTGCAAGGGTGGAGGTCATTATGCGAGAGAATGCCCATCTAAGCGTGTGATGATTGTTACTGAGGATGGTGGGTATGAGTCCGCTAGTGACTATGATGAGGAGACTTTGGCTCTTATTACACGTGACGAACACGGTGGAGACGATTCTGATCATGAGACGCAATACATGGCTCCTGAAGATGCTGACAGGTATGAATGTTTAGTTGCTCAACGTGTTTTGAGTGTGCAGGTTACACAAGCTGAGCAAAATCAGAGGCATAATTTGTTCCATACAAAGGGAGTTGTGAAGGAACGTTCTGTTCGCGTGATCATAGATGGAGGGAGCTGCAATAACTTGGCTAGCATGGAGATGGTGGAGAAGCTATCTCTCACCACAAGACCACATCCACATCCTTACTACATCCAATGGTTCAACAACAGCGGCAAGGTTAAGGTAACACGTACTGTTCGTGTGCATTTTAGTATCTCTACATATGCTGATTATGTTGATTGTGATGTGGTACCTATGCAAGCATGTTCCTTATTACTTGGTAGACCATGGCAATTTGATAAAAATTCTGTACACCATGGTAGAAACAATCAGTATACTCTTGTTCATAACGATAAAAATATTACTTTGCTTCCTATGACTCCTGATTCCATTTTGAAAGATGATATTAATAGAGCTAATAAAGCAAAACAGGAGACAAATAAGAGTGAAAATCAGATTGTGGCAAAAGAATTTGAGCACCAAATGAAGCCTAATAATAAACCATCTACTGTTGTTTCTGAAATTAAATTGAAAAGTGCATGTTTACTTGCCACCAAATCTGATATTGATGAGCTAGATTTCAGCACATCTGTTTGCTATGCTTTTGTGTGCAAAGAGGCATTATTTTCATTCGAGGACGTGCCTTCCTCTTTGCCCCCTGCTGTCACTAACATTTTGCAGGAGTTCGCTGACGTCTTTCCACAAGACGTGCCACCGGGATTACCACCTATTCGAGGGATTGAGCATCAAATTGACTTAATTCCCGGTGCTTCGCTACCCAACCATGCACCATACCGTACCAATCCAGAGGAGACGAAGGAGATTATGCGTCAAGTACAAGAACTGCTCGACAAAGGTTATATACGCGAATCCCTTAGTCCTTGTGCTGTTCCTATCATTTTAGTGCCGAAAAAGGATGGTACATCGCGTATGTGCGTTGATTGTAGAGGCATTAATAATATTACTATTCGTTATCGTCATCCTATTCCTAGGCTAGATGATATGCTTGATGAATTGAGTGGCTCTACAATATTCTCCAAAGTTGATTTGCGTAGTGGATACCATCAAATTCGTATGAAATTGGGAGATGAATGGAAAACAGCATTTAAAACTAAGTTTGGATTATATGAGTGGTTAGTCATGCCTTTTGGGTTAACTAATGCACCTAGTACTTTCATGAGGTTAATGAACGAAGTTTTACGTGCTTTCATTGGACGATTTGTGGTAGTTTACTTTGATGACATATTGATTTATAGCAAATCTTTGGAGGAACATTTGGAACATTTACGTGCTGTTTTTATTGCTCTACGTGATGCACGTTTGTTTGGTAACCTTGGAAAGTGCACCTTTTGCACCGACCGAGTATCTTTTCTTGGCTATGTTGTTACTCCACAGGGAATTGAAGTTGATAAAGCCAAGATTGAAGCTATTGAGAGTTGGCCGCAGCCCAAAACGGTCACACAAGTGAGGAGTTTCCTTGGCCTCGCTGGTTTCTATAGGCGTTTTGTGAGAGATTTCAGCACCATTGCTGCACCTCTCAACGAGCTTACAAAGAAGGATGTGCCTTTTGTTTGGGGTACCGCACAGGAAGAAGCCTTCACGGTATTGAAAGATAAGTTGACACATGCTCCTTTACTCCAACTTCCTAATTTCAATAAGACTTTTGAGCTTGAATGTGATGCTAGTGGAATTGGATTAGGAGGTGTGTTATTACAAGATGGAAAACCTGTTGCATACTTTTCTGAAAAATTGAGTGGGCCTAGTCTGAACTATTCTACTTATGATAAAGAATTATATGCTCTTGTTCGGACCTTAGAAACATGGCAACATTATTTATGGCCCAAGGAATTTGTTATACATTCTGATCATGAATCTTTGAAACACATTAAAAGTCAAGCAAAACTGAACCGTCGACATGCTAAATGGGTTGAATTCATTGAGACTTTCCCTTATGTGATTAAACACAAGAAGGGTAAAGAAAATGTTATTGCTGATGCCTTGTCTCGTCGTTATACTATGCTTTCACAACTTGACTTTAAAATATTTGGTTTGGAGACCATCAAGGATCAATATGTTAATGATGCTGAATTTAAAGATGTATTGCAGAATTGTAAGGAAGGGAGAACTTGGAACAAGTTCGTTCTTAACGATGGATTTGTGTTTCGTGCTAACAAGCTATGCATTCCAGCTAGCTCCGTTCGTCTTTTGTTGTTGCAGGAGGCGCATGGAGGAGGATTAATGGGACACTTTGGCGTCAAGAAGACGGAGGATACTTGCTACACATTTCTTTTGGCCAAAGATGAGACGGGATGTTGAGCGTTTTGTTGCTCGCTGCACTACCTGTCAGAGAGCTAAGTCACGACTCAATCCTCATGGTTTATATATGCCTTTGCCTGTACCTAGTGTTCCTTGGGAGGATATATCTATGGACTTTGTTTTTGGTTTACCTCGAACAAAGAAGGGGAGGGATAGCATATTTGTTGTCGTGGATAGGTTCTCGAAAATGGCACACTTTATACCATGTCATAAAAGTGATGATGCTGTTAATGTTGCTGATTTGTTCTTTCGTGAAATTATTCGCTTACATGGTATGCCAAATACTATTGTTTCAGATCGTGATACTAAATTTCTTAGCCACTTTTGGAGATGTTTATGGGCTAAGTTGGGGACTAAGCTGCTTTTTAGTACTACTTGTCACCCCAAACTGATGGACAAACGAGTAGTCAATAGAACATTGTCTACTGCTTAGGGCTGTTTTGAAGAATAACAAGAAAATGTGGGAAGAATGCTTGCCTCATATTGAATTTGCTTATAATCGTCATTGCATTCTACTACTAAGATGTGCCCTTTTGAAATTGTGTATGGTTTCCTACCTCGTGCACCTATTGATTTTTGCCTCTTCCATCTTCGGAGAAGGTTAATTTTGATGCTAAAGAACATGCTGAATTGATTTTAAAAATGCATGAATTGACTAAGGAAAACGTTGAGTGTATGAATGCTAAATATAAACTTGCTGGAGATATGGGTAGAAAACATGTTGTGTTTGCACCTAGAGATCTTGTTTGGTTACATTTGCATAAGGATAGATTTCCTAATTTGCGCAAATCAAAGCTAATGCCACGTGCTGATGGTCCTTTTAAGGTGTTAGAGAAAATAAATGAAAATGCATATAAACTTGAGCTGCCTGCAGATTTTCGGGTTAGTCCCACTTTTAACATTGCAGATTTAAAGCCTTATTTGGGTGAGGAAGATGAGCTTCCGTCGAGGACGGCTTCATTTCAAGAAGGGGGGGGGGATTGATGAGGACATCCATACCATTGTTACACCCATAGCCCCTACTGTTACATATACTGGACCAATTACTAGAGCTCGCGCACGCCAATTAAATTACCAGGTACTTTCGTTTCTTGGTAATGATTCTAATGTTCATGAGATTATGATGCTGCCTAAATTGGATACATTTGTTTTGCTTACAAATGAAGGGCCTAGCTTGGAGAAGGATGAACATTGGAGCAAGAACACGCATGGAGTTGATGGCATGCGCAAGGGGATCAAGAACGGAGTTACAAGTGATGATTTCAGGACTTTGAAGCCGCCATAAGGAGTGCATGAAGCCTTGGACGAAATATACAAGATGCCACTTCATAATATTCGTCCATAGGCTATTCTAGGTGCTGCGTCACCTTATTAATGGGCCAGGCCCATGTAATTTCGAAATACTTAAGTATAGGCTATTTTTAGAGTCCGTATGTGTGGGGAAACAAGAGTTAGGGTTGGTTTCGGACCCCACCCTCAAGGGCCACGAAATTCCCCCCTCTTCCTCCATATATACAGCCCTTAGGGCGTCGTTTAGACTTTGGGTTTTGTTTAGATTAAAAGTTTGCCATAGCTGCAACTTCGCGTACTTCGTTTGTGTCCAACGACCAGACCAAGACATCACAGAACCCCACCTTGATCAATAAAGCTTCCATCTTATATTTGCAATATCCCGATTGCAATCTCAGTTTCTTGCTTGTTCTTTGTTTGCTCGCAGGAAACAGACCCTCGTGGTCAGGTTGATCGTGCTCCGGCGTGGTCAATAACCCTCGGAAGTTGGTTTAGCGATTGCTAAGGCGCGACGTCTCGCACGTTCATAGTCGGATCGTCAAGGTCGACTCCCACAGAAAACGATAGCCACCATCTCATCGAAACATCGGGACACCTTAGCCTCTATCAGCTCTACTACGCTGTGGAGCTCTGTTTCTAGCAAGGTGAAAAGGTCTCCAACAACATAGCGGAGTATGAAGGTTTAATAGCGGGCTTGAAGGCCGCAGCTGCCCTGGGGGGAAACGCCTCACCATCAAGGGCGATTCGCAGCTCCTTGTCAATTTCTCCAACAAGGTGTACGAGGCGAAATATGAGCACACGGAAGCCTACCTTGCGGAGGTCCGTAGGATGGAGAAGCAGTTCTGGGTGTTGGAGTTGCAGCACGTGCCCCGTGACACCAATCAGGAGGCCGACGACATCGCCAAACGGGCGTCCTCGGCGGTTACCTCAGGAGCCTGGTGTTTTCGAGGAGCGGCTCTTCAAGCCCTCAGCCCTGCCGTCATTGTCAAACACGGCTCAGCCTCGGGAGGAGCTCCCCAGCCAGCTGCCTCCGGAGCTCCGGCCTGTGGCCCGGCCTCAGGAGCACGCCTGCTCCTGATGATGGAACCTCAGGAGGGGTGCTGGATCACGGAGCTCTGGAGTTACTTAACACAAGGGACCCTGCCGGAGAAGGAGGAGGAAGCGGAGCGTGTGGCACGGCAGGCCACGGCATACTGCATCAAGGATGGAGAGCTCTACCAGAAGCGACCAAACGATGTATCCCTGCGCTGCATCTCCAGGGAGCAAGGAAAGGAACTGCTGGAAGATATACACGACGGAGACTGTGAACATCATTCATCATCACGGACCCTCGTCGGCAAGGCGTTCCGCAGTGGGTTT
Organism: Triticum urartu; assembly: GCF_003073215.2. Lineage (NCBI taxonomy): Eukaryota > Viridiplantae > Streptophyta > Magnoliopsida > Poales > Poaceae > Triticum > Triticum urartu. The sequence goes on from NC_053022.1 coordinate 146,559,264, forward strand.
TATTGGCCCACCGCACTCAATGACGCCGTCGAACTAGTGAAAGCTTGCGAGGCCTGCCAGTTCCACGCCAAGTAGATCCATCAGTCGGCAGGAGGCCTGCAGACTATACCCCTTTCGTGGCCATTCGCAGTCTGGGGGCTGGACATCCTCGGCCCGTTTCCTCGGGCGCCAGGGGGCTACCGCTACCTCTACGTCGCCGTGGACAAGTTCACCAAGTGGGCTGAAGTAGAGGCCGTCGGCACCATCCCCGCGGGTTCCTCGGTCAAGTTCATCAGGGGCATCGTGAGCCGGTTCGGGGTGCCGAACCGCATCATCACGGACAACGGTTCACAGTTCACCAGTAACCTCTTTAAAACATACTGTGCTAACCTTGGAACGCAGATATGCTACGCTTCGGTGGCGCACCCTCGAAGCAACGGCCAGGCCGAGTGAGCCAACGCAGAGGTCCTAAGGGGCCTCAAGACCAGGACGTTTAAGAAGAAGCTGGAGGCCTGCGGCAGAGGTTGATACAATGAGCTTCAGTCCATGTTGTGGTCCATCCGCACAACCGCGACCAAGCCGACTGGAGAGACCCCGTTCTTCCTGGTCTACGGAGCCGAAGCGGTCCTCCCTCACGAGGTCAGACATCGCTCTGCGCGGGTCCTGGCGTTCGACGAGGCGCAGCAGGATGCCATGCGGGGGATGGACCTCGTGCTGGGGGAGGAACGTCGCCGAGAAGCCGCACTGCGAGCGGCGAGGTACCAACAAGCACTGCGACGATATCACTGCCGCAACATCCGCCCCAGAACTCTTGAGGTAGGAGACCTCGTGCTCAGGCGGGTTCTCTCCAGGGAGGGACTGCACAAGCTCTCTCCCATGTGGGAGGGCCCGTTCAAGGTTGTTCATGTTTCCAGGCCCGGCTCCGCGCGCTTGGAGACTCAGGAGGGGGTGCCGGTCCAGAACGCATGGAACATCCAGCACCTCCGGAGGTTCTACCCCTAAAAAGGCCCAGAGCCTGTGAAGAAGGCGAATGCCTGTGAAGCTGTCGTGTTTTGGAAAAGGCTCGGAGCCTGTGAAGAAGGCGAATGCCTGTGAAGCTGTCGCGTTTTGGAAAAAGGCCCGGAGCCTGTGAAGAAGGCGAATGCCTGTGAAGCTGCCGCGTTTTGGAAAAGGCCCGGAGCCTGTGAAGAAGGCGAATGCCTCTGAAGCTGTCGCGTTTTGGAAAAAGGCCCAGAGCCTGTGAAGAAGGCGAATGCCTATGAAGCCGTCGCATTTTGGAAAAGGCCCGGAGCCTGTGAAGAAGGCCAACGCCTGTGAAGCTCGCCGCCCGTGACACTCTCACGTAATAATGAGTTGGGGTTGTACACGCCCCAGAGTCTCAGGAGCGCCGGCCTCAGGCCCTGGGGCTCCCTCCCATGCCCAGTGGCAGCACTTAGCTCCATGCTGGTGAGAAGACGTCGAAGACTAGATTAGGTGCCGGACGCGGCTTTTTCATTTGCTTTCCGCAGTTGGCTTCTTCATTCTCATTCGAAGTTTTATTGAAGCTGTTGCCATCTTTGGCTTGTGGTTCTTCGACTTTTCACTCTCTTGCCTCGATTTCTCTTATGCAAGGCCTCGCGAGGGGGGCAGCCGAGCGCCCTCACGAGTGTTCCTGTCCTAGTCGTTCAAAGGTTTCGCGACCTGGGTCCGTTATAGGAGCACCCCTCCAGTCCGTGCCCCACGGGCACTGCGACACGAACACAGGGCCTGGGTCGGTCGCCCCCCACGGCTGGGGATGGGAACTATCCACGCGCGGGCACGTAGCCGGAAGGCACGATAACGGAAGCAACGCGATGATTAACAAGCAATAACCCAAACACGCCCCGCGGGGCTTCACGCTACTGTCTTTTTACGCAGGAAAAAGGAAAAGAAAGAACAAATCAGGCGCAGCTCGCCTCACACCGGCCTGCAGGGAAGACTCGAGCTGCCTTCGGGGCTCAGGCAGACTCCCTCTCACGCTTCACCGAGGCGCAACGGCGGGCAGACACGCTACCACCTCCCAAGCGGATACGACGGCGTGGAGGCTGACCGCGGCCACCGCTAGAAGAGTCGCCGCCTGAAGAAGAACCGGAGAAGCTTGGGGAACCCTAAGCGCCACCAGTCACGCGAGCGCTGTCCTCTCCATCATCACCGGAGCTAGGTTCCCGGCCGCGATCGTCGTCCTCGGGGCAGCACCCTGCGTGGCAACCATCTTCCCCAAACACCCTCACGTAGAGGGTGGCATCGCCGTCAAACTTGAAGTGCAGGGTGCACCGACGGCTCAGGCCACGCGCACGGGCAAACGTCTGCCAACCGCGGGCCAAGGCCAGGCTCCCGGCTGCGGAGACCTCCAGTGAAGCCCATGAGGCCCGGTTGCAGCAGCCGTCAGCCTGGAGCCAGAGGCCACCCGGGGCGCCGGCCGGGAGCTCGTCGAGGAGGAAGCGAGGAAGTGGAAGCCGGGTGCTAGTCGGCTCCGCCGACCACACAACGAACTCCGGCAGCACCTCTGCAGCGCGAAAGCACGGCCTAGGGGGACGCGCGACCGAAACGCGCCCCCCGGTCGCAGCAGTCCGCCCATCACCATGCTGGAAATCGTCTCCATGGCCACGGGGAGCTGCCGTGGTGGCCACAGGATGTTTGCGAGGGCGCCCTCGGCTGCGCTTGGGCGGGGGAGAGGCAGGCTCAACCTGGCGAGCCTTCCCCTTCTCTGCGGCCGAGAACCTCCTCGACGGGGCCATGAAGAAGAAGGAGAAGCAAGGGGGGATGAACTGGAAGGGCGCGCGCCGATCTGTACTTATAGCCGGCGAGGGCCAACCGTCGGCCCCCACGATCGCAGGTAATCATGACCCGCTTTGCATGCAGGGACTTGTCCAATCCACGCAGTTGCCGAGGCGCCATGGGGAAGTGGAGACGCCCACGTCCAATCAACTGCCACGTGGCGCCTAAGACCGCAGGCTGTTAGGGCCCGCGGCGCTTCGCTCTTGCCCTTTCGCCTCCCTGCACTGCCAAGCCCGGGCGCGCCTTGGGCCCGGGGGCTACTATCGGCGTTCTGGGAACGGGGGTCCCCAGACTTGCCTGCCTGCGGCGTGGCTCAAAGGGGGGCCTAGCACGGCCCATCTTCATCAACACAGACTCAAGACCCTCGCGAGGGGCCAAGCCTCGCGGGGCGGACAACAGGGGGCTTCCTCAGGCACGGCCTCATCAGGATGGCTCGCGAGGAGGCGGAGAGATCAAGGCGGGGTACCTCACGAGGTGCCCGTGACACAAGCCATGACGACCAAGGGTGCCAGGCAGGCGCCAGCCCACGCAGTGTCCTCCTTTCCTCTTTGGTGCAAAGGGGGCAAGCGCAGCCGCGGAGTACCGAGGCATCAGGCCAAGGTTGCCATTTCTGTGCAACAAGACCAAGACCAGGAGGACTGCAAGACGGAGGTCATCGTGGATCCCAAGACGGTGTCACCACCAGAGCTTTGTGCAGGCGAAGACTACTTTTGTTAGGATAGCTGTCCCCCTTCAAATTAGCCCGCCATTGTTGGCTCCCTTCCCGCTCGATATTTGGGAAGAGGACCAGGGCCTCTATAAATAGGACTAGACACCATAGTAGGAAAAAAGAGATCGAATCGGAGAGAGAATCGAGAGAGAGAGAGAGAAGGGTGACTGAACTCCTCCTAGCAGTTCATCGCCCCAGCCAAGAACAGACCCTCGCGAGGCTGTTCTTCCTTGTATTGCTCATCATCATCAGCCCAAGAGGCAATCCACCACACCACACACTGGAGTAGGGTATTACACCACAACGGTGGCCCGAACCAGTATAAACCCTGTGTCTCTTGTGTTGTTCTTTCCATAGCTTAGATCTTAGCGAGGTGAAGGGGTGCAGATAGGTAGAAGGCGAAATCTCCGTGCGCACCCCAGTGTTCGAACCTCAAGGGTCTGCCGGAACCCGAAATCCGACAAAGTGCTCCTCCAATCTTATCACTTCCTCAACGCATGCCTCCATGAATGGACTTTGGTAATCTTTGTTGACTTGTCTCACCACCAGCTGTGAATCTCCTCCAATGATCAGCTTCTTGATTCCCAATTCTGCGGTAATCCTGAGCCTGGAAAGGAGCCCTTCATATTCTGCTATATTGTTGGTCGCCTTTTCCCGGGCAAAGTGCATCTGGACAACGTACTTCAAGTGCTCCCCGGAGGGGGCTACAAGAAGCACGCCAGGACCTGCACCTTGCAGGGAAAAGGCACCATCGGAATACATGATCCATTCTTGGGGCGCTTCCTTGCCGGGGATGACTGTTTTCGGTATTTCCTCATTAGGGGTTGGCGTCCATTCTGCAATAAACTCTACCAATGCCCTGCTCTGAATTGTTGATGTGCTCTCAAACTTTAGGCAAAAACTGGATAACTCCAAAGTCCACTCCACTATTCTGCCGGTAGCCTCAAGGTTTCGAAGTATCCTTTGCAACGGGAAGCGAGTGACAACCGTGATCTCATGGGCTTGGAAGTAGTGGCGCAGTTTCCTTGAGGCCATGATGAGACCAAAGATCAACTTTTGCACACCAGAGTACCTCGATCTATCTCCTTGTTGCAAGGAACTAACAAAGTACACTAGGCGCTGCACCACTTTCTTCCTTGCCGTGTCCTTGGGGTTTCCCTCGCTACCGTGCTCCCTTCTGTCTTGAACATATTACATCCACTCGGCATCAAAGTTCGCCACTATGATAATAAAGCACAAGCAGACAGTAGATTACATAGAATAGGCATCAAAGATCACCATCAGTGCAAATAAACATGCTGAAAAAATAATATACAAAACCGACAACACTTCAATAGAGTTCAAGAATGGTTTGCCCTGCTCGGGAGCTGCAGCCCAAGCAGCTGAGCAAGCTGATGAGACTGCGCTTGTTTGACGCTTATATCCTCCTCACTCTGAAAGAGAAACAAGCAGACAGATGACATGTTTTGCACATATAAGTATTAGTGCTGACAATTCATCACATTTCTTATTGACGAATATAGTGACACAATTTAAAATAGCATTAACACAATATGGTATTGTTCAGGTTAAGACATGGCAGGAAATGACATTGTGAAGGAGTTGGCAGCTTGACGACACCACTGGATTACAGATCAAGAACTTATAAGTCTCAGTGGTTAGTGTGTTGTCAATTTATCCCATTTCAGATTGGAAATAAAGAGACGGTTTAAATAATAGTAGAATGGTATGACATTGTTCATAGTTAAGACATTGCAGAATATGACATTGTGTTGTAGTGGGTAGGTTCACCACACCACTGGATTACAGATCAAGAACAGAAGCATACATGTAGTGCAAAAGAAGATCACTTGCTCTATATAGTTTAATTTACATGGTATGAAGAAGGAACTTGGTTGTACAACTGTAAACTTAATCTGAGAAGGACAACTTTTGTTTATGAACTACATAATAAACTTTAAACATGCAATTTGTTGCAAACACCAAAAATAAACAGTTATTGCAGTCATGCCTAACCAAATATACACAACAAAGTTTACAGGCTTGAGAAGGACAAACTTACATTAGTGGTGAAGACAGGCTCTATAAAGCCCTTGTGCATGCTGATGGGGGGGGGGCAGTTCAAGAAGTTTACCACAGAATCTTCTTCATATGCATTGCCTTTATTCTATATTTTGTTAAGAGCAAATACATATGTGATAATATAAGAAAAAATGGAGAATATTTAAGGAAAGATGAAGAGTGATGCTACATAACCAAGTAGCTATAAATGTAAGTACAACGATACAGGCAAAAGGTACAGCCAATAGCAATGCAGAGCTAAACTTCTTCAGTACCATCGGTGTTATCCAACCTTATGGTAAGAGTAAATATAGATCTGATGTGTAGAAAATGGAGGGCAAAGGAAAATAAGATGTAGAGTGATGGTACATGAACAACTAGCTATCAATATAAGTACATTGATAAAGGACATCAGGTACTTACAAGAACAATGCAGAGCTAAAAATTTTCATTGGCATTGGATATATTCTAACTAATGCAACAATTCATACATATTAGATAATTTGGAGCGAACAATTGATAAGCAAGCTATCATGCATACTGCTATCACATAATGAACCAGGTATGAATGCAAGTACAGTGATAAAGGACAACAGGTACTAACAAGAGCAAAGCAGCGGGCAGCATATTTGCAATATCCTGTCATCCTTTTCAAACCAGAATTCTTCTTCGAGCAGATTTCCTGCAAAAGAGATCTGTAAGGCACATGCGGAAAAGTAGAAGTTCAAATTGTCATGTGATATCATAGACAGTACCTCATCCTGGGAACGAGACCAGTGCATAACCAGGTTTTTCCATTCAATGTCTTCTAAATTTAGCACAGGAGACTTCACCGGAATTTTGTTTATAGACTTGCCATCAAAGTGTGATTTCCTCAGGTAACACGGATACCGCTGCAATGCTTCCTTGAAAATCGCAAGCAAGCTTTGCTCGGCATGACTATCCAGATTGACCCTCGCCTACTTACAACAATGTAATGTAAATCATTGATGTGTTCAATCAGCAGAAAACAGGAAATAATCACCATGAATAATATCACTTACATGTAAGTGGGACAAGAAGATGTGAAAATGGTGTTTGTCTTCACTATAATCTTCCCATGATGGGAATATATGCATGTAGTCCCTAACAACATTGAAAACATTGTCTTTTAAACTAGGAATAACTGGAATGGGTTCCAATCTGTAGGAATTGGCCGTCTCTGCAGTTGGGATAGGTCTTCGGCCGGTGGACTTGCTGTACTTTTTGCTGGAGTGGGATTTTTCTGTGGTACGACTGGTGCTATGGAAACTGAAATCGGCATACCTTTTGCTGGAGTGTAGGTCTTGTGTGGTGGGGCTAGTGGTGTGGCCAGTGAAGTATGGGTACAGTCTACTAGAGTCGGTCTTACATTTTGTGTCACTATTTGTAGATCCAATATAAGTGGGGTGCTGCCTAATTTCTCCGGCACCACCATGTTTTTCAAGGACTTTGCTGGTGCTCCTTCAGGTTCGGCAATCACCCTCTTCCTTTTTGATGTCTGATGCACAAGAACAACATTTGAGTGGAAAAACATGGTATGATGACAAATGGAATATGTATTGATAATGGATGGGCATGGCATCTTGACATATATGATGAGGAAACTAAGCATATGGCAGTGCAACAAAGTAGAAGAAATGCAAGACACCTTATGCAAGATACGCGCAATCAATAAAACCTTGCCAAATTAGAACATGTACCTTGATGGGTGAACAGGACAGACCATCTGCCTTTGACTCCTCAAGGTCAGAATAGTCATTAGGATCATATTCGGAACAAGAATCTACCGGTGGGGAGTGTATGAGTTTCATTGCATCCAGAATGACACTCAATGCCTTGGTGCTAATTTTGTAAGTCGTTGCAGTGTTCCACTATATTCTTCTGATGCGCGGATTCTGATATTCACTGTGATTACGTATAATATCCGAGAAGCCTGAAAACATAAATAATAGTGAGATTATCTTTGTAATGCAGAGGATATTCTAATATAGGGGTGCCCTGCAAGCCCTTGTGTGCTATCACTGGATTCTGATGAGAGAGCCCATGTGTGTTGTAATATGGTGCGTGCATTAATATAATCTGGCACAAGTACACAAAAAATAGGCTCCAGAAGTAAGGATAGTTGGTATTAAAGAAGAACGAAAGAGGAACATGCTAAAGAAGAGCAAGCAGATTTTGGATAATAAAATGTTCGTTGTGCAGTGCACACACATGATGAACCAGAGCGTATTAAGAATGCAACTCCCTGTTGTCTCTCTATATGTGGTGCACGTGCTTTTCGAAAGTAAAAGTAGGAACATTAGCTGACCAATTAAACGCTATCTATTTTAGTAATATCAGCATCATATCAGAATTGTATTTGAGCAACAAGTTTGGAATTATGAGTGGCACGCTGTTTAGCTTGATGGATTCAGGAGCAGTGCTAAGCAACTATGATGATGGTACTGAATATAAAGAAATTTCTGCACGCAAGTCACGTGACTTTTGTCATTTGGGTCAGCCGACCATTTTAGGCGGTTCGATGAAGATCCTACGTCTCCTAACCCTTCTTCTTCCTCGTCTCTGATTCTTCCCATATAGAGCACCGCACGGGCCGCCGGCCGAACCACCGGCCCCGACCCCCCGCCCTCCCCTGAACCGCCCCCACCGCCTATGTTCCTCCGCCATCCCCACCCCCACCCGCGCCCCACCCGCGTAGAGTTTTCTTCGTTCGGCAAGGCCCCACCACCGCTAGGCCACCGCCCCCACAACCACCATCCCCACCCAAGCCCCTTCCTTCGCATCAGGGAACTCCGGCGAGCTCTCAAAAATCGACTGACCCAATTTTGAAATCTAGTCTACTGTCATTTAACTAGTGTGGAATATAAAAGGGGAAAACCATAAGCATTGCGAGTATAGTGTTGAGCGTGCCATGGCGGATCTGAAGGTGCAAACCGGACAAAGGCAACTTTGCAACCAATGTTTGCTTTCAACTAACAAGTAAGTGATGGACAAAAAATCAGAGTAAAGCATCATCGATCTATTTTCTTGCTGCGATAAATAAGTTGAGCAGATACGAAAGAGTACTGCCTCTGGTGCGGCGCCGTGTATGCATCTGCTAAGAATTTGACGGTGCTGAGGTAGTGATGGGTGTCGGCGGCATGGAAGAAGATCTTGGAGGGTAGACAATAGCAGCGGGGGAAATATCCCGACGTGGTGTACGATGGCGGGGATGAAGCCAGAGGATGGGATGCAAGGATCCCGGTCTGAAGCCGTGGATGAGGGAGGTCGATCTATTGTAATGGACGACGACATCGGGGTCTCAGCTCCGGCATGGTGGAGGAGGACGATGGTGGATGGGGTGGTGGACGGAGGAGGATGGGGTGGAGAGGGTGTTTTGGCGCCCACGGAGTATGAATGGGGAAATGGAGGGATAGAGGAAGGGAGGAACCATTTCTTCAGGGCACGCTTGTCCCAAATGTGAGGAAATTTACAAACTTAGCCCCCATTTAAAATTTCCTACATCACGCAATATTTGTCGGTTGGGGATAGGACGGTAATCTCGTATACACCGAATATTTGCCGACGGAGATTTCGGCCAACGAGAGTTTGTTTTGGCGCCCACCGTGTATGAATCAGGGAGGGAGTTGATTTCGGCTGCGGAGACACTGTGTTTTGGCACCCACCATGTATGAATCCGGGTGAGAGGCGGTTTTGTCACGTTTGAGTGAAATTACAAACCTACCCATATCGAAACCTATAGAAATCGAGCCGATAGGCTTTGCGTGTCAGGGATAGGCAGTAATTTCCATCTTGCTGATTTTGGTTTCGGGCGGTTACTGTGACATTCCCAGCTTCATTCAAATTTTTGCAGAGCAAGAGTGCACGTTTACCGTGCCAACTCAATTCAAATCCAGTTTGTATTCTATTTTTGTTCGGGCAGGATCCATTTTCGATTGGAATAAAATTCTATATACATCATTTTTATATATACTTTCAAAAGCACAACACCCTTTATACATAAATATGGTTTACAAATGGCATGATCTCAGATTCATAAGGCTCGATCCATCTTAGTTTGGATTTTCAATTATTTGAAACCACTTTATGTTGAAATCCAATGTATGCATTCCTTGCTAACTGTCTCCAATTAATGTGTGTTTCATGCGGTTTTTTACTTCTCAAACATGTATAATGTGTTTCACACACGAACATATAGTGTAATCCCGTTTAGACATTAATTGCATATAAACCATGCATTGTCTCTAATTAAAGAATCTATGGATCACTAATATTGATAAACTATATAACATTACACATGTCCCCAAATTCAAATGAATATGCATGTTTGATACACCAATTTTTGTTATGATATTATCGGTGTCGTGGTCTCTAGTTTAAATATTTGAATCCCCTTTAATCCAGATATTCGTCTCATATAGCTACCCCTCATGCTTATATAGGAGTATCTCTCTAGACCTATACGTGTTCATCGTCTCTCACGTATCTCTCATGCTACTTGTATTTCCACAATGATCTTTTATCTTCGTAACACACTGACGGTACTCTCTCCCTCGACCTTCATCACTCTATCTCTCTCTAAGTATATCTCGCTCCCTGCTATGTGTTTCTAACTATGATTCTCCATGTGAAATATCTTTCTCTCACACGAACACAAACTTCGTCTCTCAGGGTCTCATTTCTCTCTACTATTCCCTTGTGTGCCACTCGCTCACCCTCCCACACAGAGATGTCTTGCGCTCGTTAGGTATGAGAAGCTATGACTCTTCCTCTTGAATATCTCTTTCTCAAACACAAAAACAAACTCTGTCTCCCAGGGTCTCATATCTCTCCACCATTCTCTTGTATGTCGCTCACACACACTCTCTCTCCCTAGAGATATCTCGCATTCCCTGATAGGCTCTCTAGCTATCACTCTTGTTGTGAAATATCTTTGTCTCTCACAGATAGAAAACTCCGTCTCTTGGGATCTCATTTCTCTCTGATATTTGTTTGTATGTGACTCACGTGCACCCTCTCTCTATCTCTCTCACACCCATACACATAACTTAGCCTTCTGATCCACTCGACTCTTATATCTAACACACACACTAGCTATCATCTTTATCTTTCTATTTATCTATTTCTCCATCAACCTTCTTTCTCGCCCTCACTCTTTCTTCCTATCACGCACACTATATATGTTTCTCTACATGCAGTCATGTGCCCTCCTTTTATCTTTCTCTCTCTCTCTCTCTCTCTCACACACACACACACACACACACATAAATTCACCCTCTGAACCACTCGGCGATCATCTCCAACACTCAAACTAGCCGATGTCCCTCTAGCTAGCATCTCTATCTCTCTATCTATCTGTAGTTTCTTCGTCAACATTTCTTTCTCGCAAACACTCTTGCTTCCTATCACGCACTATATCTGTCTCTCCATACATGCATCTATAGGTTGATCTTTTTTGCACAATCATTGTGTCTCGGTCCCTCTGTTCGCCATAGATGCATGCTCCAGCCCATGCCACTATCTCTTAAAGACAAAAACACATGCTCAATTATCGGGCCTTCTTCCCTGCACTCTCACATGCATGCATATTGTCATATCGATTTGTTTCTCCCATGTCGTTGATCTTATGACTTATGTCTTCTTTCTTTTATCTCGATCATGCACGCGCGCACACACACACACACATCCCACGTATACATGTATACCTCTCGCACATGCACGTTCAAGGTCTCCTATGTCTCCATACGTAGTTAATCACCCTCAGCCCTAACCCCACATCGAATCGTTCTCTTCTTGTGTGCACATAACTTCCGCCTGGATGGGTAAAACACACACTCACACTTAACAATCTCCTTCTGGCTACCCCTCCCCCTCTCTCACTCTTCCCCTATATCCCCAAAACCAATAAGACCATCCCTTCATTTAATTCCCGCCTACATGCACCATCGATATATAGTAGTCTTCCTTGGTGTCTCTCAAACAAACAAGTTCTCTCGATGTCGACTCCTCTCATGCGGACATGCCTTCTCTTCCCTCTCTGCGGGCCTTTTCTCTCTCGCATTCCCTCGTTGGTGGCCTGTGCCATACACATCATCTCTCTACGATGAAGCCACACACACTTAAATTACTTTCACCACCGAAGACTCCGCTTCACACACACACACACACACACACACGCACGCACCTACCCACACACACTAAGACTCCATCTCACACACACATGCTCTAGGAGGAGCATTTGTTCCTACCACCCTTCGTCCAACCTTACCCGCATGAACAATCACCTTAATTTACTTGTATAACATGGACAAATTCCACTTTACTTTAGTAGTTAGCAAACTTCCCATAATTATATAACGCAAATCACGAGCAGGAAGTGACATTTTTTTACACAAGGACATTAACATGGCCACATAAATCACTAGCTAAAGTGTAATACCATTATACTTATATCCCGATGCAAAAGGTTGAGCACATGTCTGAAGAGTAGAGTTGCACACACACACACACACTCTGTCTCTTAGAATCTCTCTCTCATAGACACCAGTTACGTGACGCCCCCTTAAGCAAACCCGTATGTTACAATTTGTGCACCCGCGGGTACACGTGATGGTGCACATTTATTTAAGCCAGACGGCAAACCAAAAAAGTAGCTGCATTCATTCCCCTCACGCCGCCTCTTCTCTGGTCACCGTCGCCTGATAGCCATGGCCCAGCCGAAGGTAAGGACATATGCCATACTCCCGCCAGAGCGGTGCTTTAATCTGGAGGCAGTGCGAAGCCCAGATCACAGCCGCCCTGCCTGCGGAGTCTAGACTAGCCGGAGCTGGACGAGGAGGCGGAGCAACACATGGAGCCGGAGGAGGAGAACGACGACGCAGAGCCGGAATAGGAGGACGACGACACGGGCGAAGCGGAGCCAAAGGAGGACGATGATTTCCATTATACTCAGACTTAAAGGGCTTTGAGTTTCACACCACATTTATTTCATAGAGATAAGAGAAAGGAAAATTTATGGTCATGCATGCATCTTTTTGTGCTAGCACTCCTATATATGGGTTGACCAGTCGCTTCCCGCGGACGTGCGCGGGCGGTGGAAGAGGAAGGAGAAGGGAAGCGGCTGTGGAGTACGCCAGTTGTAGCATGAGCTCCAAGGAATGTTCGTGATAAACAATGCATAGTTGTATAGTATAGTCCAGCGGAGTATGAATTGGCCTTTAGGTTGCGTGTGGATGACATGGCTGCAACATGCAGGCTGTAGTTCGACAGCCTACCGCTCCGCTTTGAATGGTTTGGTCACGCAAGATTTGCATGCATGCATGTCATGCACGTACCTGTCTGCTAGTCCGCGTTGGCCCATTCTCCCGAAAAACAACTAACCCCAGTCGCTGTAAATGTCGTGTGTGCTTTAATTCCGGGCTAGTGGATGGACGTGAACGTGCCGTACAACGAACTGTCCGCCAGGTCCCTAATCTCCATCTCTACTCTTATACTACTCCCTCCATTTTTATATATAAGGCCACTATGGAATATATGTTTTGCATCTACATAAGGCCACCAACAATAATCGAGGCAAAATTAATGATATTTTCTCGTACTAGCTACCTGTTTAATAGTCGCATGCATGTAGTCATAATGACAGCCAGCTACTTTCTCCACTCAGTTTTCTTGCATGCATGTGGGGTATCAATGATCCCAGTAAATGAAAAGAAAAGCTGACTTGCAAAGCAGACATTAAATTTTACATTGGTACCTGTAATTTGAGTTAGTGGCCTTGTATATAAAAATGGAGGGAGTAATAATAATCTATCTCTCTATCTCTATCTCTCTTCTACTACTTCTACTACTCTACTACTCTTATAAAAAACTGAGTTGGTGATGATGGTGTCCCTGCCATCCTGCAATATAGGCCGTCCGATTTATATCTGACGAATAGAAATAAAACTATGGTAATTTTGCAAAAAGATACCCACACCCCTCTCCACATTTGCAAATAAGGCCTGCCCTCGTTCATCCTTTTCTCTCACAAGATAAACTACTCATAAAAATGCATCTTGATGTCACGTGCAATGCACGAGGATGTTTCTTTGGACCTTGGGGGTCTCTCTAGCGCGGCACGACCGTAGTTGCAAGTTGATGCCCCTTGAGATGCTGGTGTTGAGGGGCACTCGGATTTTGGACGATGAGCAGGTAAGTGATGAGTTTGATCATGTAGTAAATGCATTCTAAAGACTACTTCCGTGTCCATTTCCTAATTCCCTCGCTGCCCACTGTTTCACAGGTTACATTTCGTGCCAATGGAGATTGGCTTGCATATGTACGGGAGGGGACACTACAAAAAAAGACACATCCGTGACATTTTGGGCCTTACGAATTTTTTTGTCAATGACGATAATTGTGACAAAACCCGGTATCATCATAGATGTGGTGGGCTCCTACTTCTATGACAAAAAATCATGACAGAAAATGGGCTTTTTGTCCAGGGCTGGACGGAGACGCAGCTGCATGACATTCTTTGGGTTGTCCATGATGGAAAAAACCATGGTAGAAGCGAGGGCAAGGAAAATATCAGGGAGTTCCTGGTTACGGTGGGTGGTCAGGGCTGAGCGATGCATGGAGGTTTGCACGTTTCTCTCGTACATGTACGTGCGTGAGTGCGAGGCGTTGTGCTCTAACTGAACCCGAGCGATTGCACTAGCTATGTTATTGAACCCCGATCGATCCCTTGTTGTTAACTGAACCCGAGTGATTCCTTCGCTACTGCTGCTAACTGAAGCTGATCGACGCTGCCTCTTGATGAACAAGACCCTGGTCTAGGAGGTGTGGGGGTGGATGAACAGTAGCCGGTGGAGGGACCCCGTATGTGGAGGGCTGGTTGAACAGGACCCCATGGAGGGGCTGGTTGAGCAGGACCCTGTGGAGGGCTGGTTGAATAGTAGTCGGTGGAGGCTGGACGAACAGTACCCCATGGAGGGCTGGATGAACAGTAGCCGAGGAGGCTGGATGAACAGGACCCCGTGGATAAACAGTAGCTGGTGGAGGCTGGAGGAAGTCGATGATGGATGAACAGTAGCAGGTGGAGGCTGGAGGAAGTCGACGGTGGATGAACAATAGCCCGTGGAGTCCTGTTTGGTGATACACCACACCCCTCCCGATCAACAGGACCCCGTTTCGACCGTAGGCACTCCAACACTAGTCCGTTTCCTCTGTTTTGTGGTACGCCACACCCCTCTCGATCACAGGACCCCGTTTCGACCGTACACGGTCGAACCCAAGTCCATTTCCTCCATTTTTGCGGTATGCCAGACCCTTCCCGATGAACAGGACCCTGTTTCGACCGTATGCGGTCGAACAGAAGGCCCATTTCCTCCATTCTGCGGTAGACCAAACCTCGTTTCGGCTGTTCCGTCAAAGCCGGTTGGCTCCCAATGAACACGACGTATTCCGTTGCCTCCTGATGAACATGACACATTTGTTGCCTCCCCATGAACACGACGTAGTTTCTCCGTTCCAACCCATACGGTTGGCTTCCGATGAATAGGATTAGTCGCTGTACGCGTTAGAGACCCCGCCCGTATGTACGCACATAGCCATATTTACTATCATGCAGAGTGGCCGTACGTACGTGTACACGATATAGACAGGACTGCGTGACATGCTACGCCGGAGCCTCTACTTCAACACGTGCCGCTCCTTACTCGGCCACAGTACGTTGCTGTAGAGACACCAATCGACCGCTATGTACGTACATGTTCGCGGCCGGACAGATAACGCTACCTTCGCTTCAACCTGGTGGGTCCCAGCTGTCAGGGGGTAAGAAGGCAGTTCCTTCCGTGCGAAGATAAAGCCGGTGGGTCCTAGATGTTAGGGGAAACATTTTTTTTGTGAAATACAGAGGCCCTTCCGGTAGGTCCGAGGTGTCAGGTGGAGGAACCATTATTTTGCACGTAATAAGGAGGCACTTCCTTGCGTGCGGCCATGGACCCAACTATCAGCCTCTCCACTTACAGTCCTCTTTTGATGACTGTCATTCGTTGACCGAGTTCATGATGCCGTACCGCCCGGGAGCACCAATGTGGTGGACGATGGCGTGACCTAGGAAGGGAACGACCCAGAGCCGGGGAATACGCAGCAGTGGATGCCCATGCGTAGGGGAGTACGAGGGTTGCCTGCTTTGACTGCGGTTTGAGGCTACCATCTCCGGAGAATAATAGGGGGTGTGGGTGAGTAGAGGGAAGGCCTGGCCAGTAGTAGTATGGTCGAGTAGTGAGGCCTGCGCGGCAGCACAGCCGACCACGGGAGGCTGGAGCCGGCAGTACGAAGGGCGCAAGTTTGGGCGACTGGAGCAACAAGACCAGAGGTTGAAGACGCACCTTGGCCGTTGGATTAACATCAAATAGTCAATGCAGCTAGAATCGTTTATTGACTAAGTTGAAAAAGCCCTGCATACGCGTTAACTTAGTAGGCCCACAAGTCAGCCTACAAATCTGGAGGGTCCCAGCTAGTAGGGGGAATCAATTTTTTTTCACGCAATAAGGTGTGTAACACCCACAATGCGGCTATATCTCCCACGTGTCAGGGCACGACTTAGAGGCATAGCCGCATGGTAGGCTTGTCGCAAGAGGGGTAATCTTCACACATCCCATGTACTGAATAAGAAAGGGATAAAGAGTTGGCTTACAATCGCCACTTCACAAAAATACAAGTGAAACATACATCATCCAAATTACAAACAAGGTTCGACTACGGAACCAAATTAAAAGAAGACAACCACAAATGCTAGATCCCCGATCGTCCCAACTGGGCTCCACTACTGATCATCAGGAAAAGAAACATAGTAACGGCCCGAATCCTCGTCGAACTCCCACTTGAGTTAGGTAGCGTCCCCTACACTGGCATCATCGGCACCTGCATCTGTTTGGAAGTATCCGTGAGTCACGAGGACTCAACAATCTCACACCCGCGAGATCAAGACTATTTAAGCTTAAGGGTAGGATAGGGTAATGAGGTGGAGCTGCAGCAAGCACTAGGAAAATATGGTGGCTAACATACGCAAATAAGAGCGAGAAGAGAAGCAACGCAATGGTCGAGAAGCTATAAGTGATCAAGAAGTGATCCTAAAACTACTTACGCACAACCATAACACAAGAACCGTGTTCACTTCTTGGACTCCGCCAAGAAGAGACCATCACGGCTACACACGCGGTTGATTCATTTTAATTAAGTTAAGTTTCAAGTTCTCTACAACTGGATATTAACAAATTCCCATCTTCCACATAACCACGGGCACGGCTCTAGAAAGTTTATACCCTGCAGGGGTGTCCCAACTTAGCCCATCACAAGCTCTCACAGTCAACAAAGGATATTCCTTCTCCCGGGAATACCCGATCAGTCTTGGAATCCCAGTTACAAGACATTTCGACAATGGTAAAACAAGACCAGCAAAGCCGCCCAATGTGCCGACAAATCCTGATAGGAGTCGCACATATCTCGTTCTCTGGGCACACCGGATGAGCACTCCGTACAACTAAAACCAACCCTCGAGTTTCCCCGAGGTGGTGCTGCAAAGGACTCTAGTTCGGACCAACACTCAGAGGAGCACTGGCCCCGGGGGGGTGTTAAAATAAAGATGACCCCCGGGAGCGCGACTCCCAAGGGAAAAGTATAGGTGGTGGTGAGGCAAGTGGTAAAACCAAGGTTGGGCCTTGCTGGGGGAGTTTTATTCGAAGTGAACTGTCAAGGGTTTCCCATAACACCCAACCGCGTAGGGATGCAAAATCAAGGAACATAACACCGGTATGACGGAAACTAGGGCGGCAAGAGTGGAACAAAACACCAGGCATAAGGCCGAGCCTTCCACCCTTTACCAAGTATATAGATGCATTAATTAAATAAGAGATATTGTGATATCCCAACATAACCATGTTCCAACATGGAACAAACTTCAGCTTCACTTGCAACTAGCAACGCTATAAGAGGGGTCGAGCAAAAGCGGTAACATAGCCAAACAACGGTTTGCTAGGAAGGTGGGTTAGAGGCTTGACATGGCAACATGGGAGGCATGATATAACAAGTGGTAGGTAGCGCGACATAGCGATAGAACGAACAACTAGCAAGCAAAGATGGAAGTGATTTCGAGGGTATGATCATCTTGCCTGAAATCCCGCAAGGAAGAAGAACGAGTCCAAGAAGTAGACGACCCAACATAGTCAAACGAATCCTCACAACTCCAGAACGAAACCGAAGCTAACAAGAGAAGCAACCCGGAAATAAGCAAGCAATATAGTAAACAACCATCACATAGACATGGCATGATGCACAACCAAGTATGATGCATGTCCGGATTAATGAGGCATGGCATGGCAAAGTGCAACAAACAACACTACAAATTAAGTGGAGCTCAATATGCAACGAGTTGCATATTGACGAAACACCACACGACTTATTTAGTTCTCTCTCGTTTAGGTACCCAACAATATTAAATGTTGTTAAACATGGCAAGAGGTGAAGCATGAGTAAAATACAAAAATTAGGCATTTTAAATGAGTCCGGAAACAACAAACAACAATTCTGGTATATCCTCATGTGCATTAGCAATTTAATGCAACAACAATTTTAAACATTTTAAATGTTATTATCATGATGTGGATGACATGTTCAAGTTTATGAAATTTTATGAAAATGTTAACATGAGCACATTAAGAGGCATTAGTCATCGTGGCGGAATTGAAAGGGGTGCCACGGCAATGAATCCGAAAATGATGCCACGGCAACATATCGGTTCCGGTAGCTCATGGAGATACCGGTGCAAAAGGAAAAGTAACGGGAGTGTGTCATGCACGGATGGTGGGGTGATCCCGGATACCGGGTTCCCATGGATCGACGACGTGGCAACGAGGAGGAACAACTAACGTTCACGGGCGGATACAACATCCAAACATGCATCTCATACACTCATGCATTCATCCATGGGTCATCATCTTGGCGGTTATACCTTCGAAGCATGCAAACGGGACGATTCGGGTTTGGTGCAATGTAGAGGAAGTAGATGTTCCCGGGACGGTCGTAGTGGAAGTAGTGGTACTGTCAGTCCTCAGCGATGGTAGTAGTTCACGGCGATGGTAGTCATTCACGTTCTTAGTCGCCCAATTTTCCGAAGATGTTTGGGGTCACGGCGAGGAACTTGACGTCCACGGAGGCTTCGAGGGTCGACGGTAGTGGTACTTGGCAAAATGCACGTCGACGGTAGTTGTTCTCGTATCATCGTGGAAGTAGTCGTACTCGGCAATAGTGGTACTTGGTGTTTCGTTTGGTACTCGTTCGAGCATCCGTGTGGTCTTGTCGATGGTGTACTTGGCGAATTCCACGGAGGCGGTCTTGGCAGGCAATGAGCAACGATGCGGTGTACCGACGCAGCAACGCAGGTGGGTGCTCGAGCAGGACTTGGCGCCGGTCGTCGTCCTCGCGTACTCGCATGGCAGAAGCAGGGGACGGTGGCGGCGCCGGGCTTGAGGAGGCTGAGGTCAACGAGCGAGGGCTTGTCTCCTCACAGAGAGATGAGGTCGATAGCAGCTTCGCTGGAACGGGGGAACGATGGAGGCGCGGGAATGGTGGGTCTTCGGCATGGCAGGGAGCTCAGGTGGCTGCGGCTGGATGGGTTCGAGCGCTGCTGGGGGGAGCTCCGCTCTCGTATGGCACGTTGCACGAGGTTGAGGCCATCGGAAGGAGGAGGTCAGGCGCTGCACAAACCACCAAGGGGCGGCCATGGCGCTTGGAGCTCCTGTTGGCGGCAACGAAGAGAGGTGGTGGCGCTCCTGGCAGATGTCGAAGAGGGGATGGCAGAGAATGGAGCGGCGACGGGGCGGCAAGGCGGTCGAAGGAGTCGCTGGAGCAGAGGCGGAGGAAGGGCTCCGGCGAAGGGGACGTCGAGGGCGGAGAAGCTCGAAGCAGGAAGAGGGGATCGAGGATGATCCCGATCGGTATGAGAGGGAGATGGTCGAGGGAACCGGGCGCGACGTGGATGGACGGCGCCGGGGACGAGGTGCAGGAGAGGAGAGGCGCTCGGGCATGGGAATCGGACAGGCGCAGGTGCGAGGGCTCCTGTGGGGGGAGGACGAGGGGGGCCGAGCGGGACTCCTCCCTGGTGCGTGTGGGTGGCAGCGGTAGCGGGAGGATGGGAGGAGCGGGCTTAGGAAGGCTAGGGTTAAGAAGGAGGCTGGGCCTTAGAGGCAAATGGGCCTAGGTGCGGGCTAGGGTTAGTAGGCGCCGGCTGAGCTAATGGGCCGGCCGGGTGGCCGAGGCCCAGGTAGCTGCTGCTGCTGTTACTTTTCTTTTTCATTTCCTTAGGCAAAAAACAATGTTGAAAAGCACATGGTAGAGAAAGAGGAGTTTGAGAATAAAAAAATATCCTCAAGTTCCTGGAGTTTTGGAGGATTTGAATAAATTGCTCTGGGCATTTTTGGAGGTAGAAAAATATATCAAGTTTGAATTAAATTCAAACTCAGGCTATTTTTGAACCTAACCAAATCAACTTCAAAAGAGGTGAAAAAATTGGGAGAGGTATAGAACATGGTGATTGAATGTTGAGGCAAAGATGAACATTAAAAGAGAAGGGAATGTGGCACCTGTCAAAAGAAGGAAGTAGAGGGAAGGAGAAGGTGATGATGCAAGATTCATGCATGGAACATGCAACAACATAATATGTATGAGAATCACACCATGCACATGATGACATGATGAAATGCAACATAAATAGAGCAAGAAAATAAAACACACGACGAAACTCGAAATAGCTGGAAGTCTTCTAGAGCGTCGGTCTCGGGGTGTCACAACACTCCACCACTACAAGAGGATCTCATCCCGAGATCTAGGATGGCACTGGAGAGAAACGGAAGAGGAAGAGAAGAAGTAAAACTAAGTTGCTTCTTTGACAAATGAGCGAAACCAAAGACCCTTGCGACGTTGAACAAATTGAAAGAAAGAGAACAACGAAGATGAACGAAGTTGAAAACACTCCGTTAGAAAAGAGGAACAAGGAACATTACTAGCATCCTATAGGTTGAAAGACATAAGAAAAGGGTTGCAACGGACAAGAAGTACATGCAAGCACTCCGGATGAAACGAGATGTACGAGGAACGATAAGATCAATTATGAGAACACTCCGGTTGGAAATGGAAGGCAATAATATTAACTTGGGAAGATTGGATGATACTTGACGAAATCAACTACACACTACCTCCAGAACTATTGAAAGAATGGCACAATGGGTAAGAAAGATTTCAGACAGCACTCCAGTTGAGAAGGGAGGCAAAACTTGACACAATGGGGAGAACTTAAAAAGAGGGCATGACACTCTGGTTAAATGGATAAGCATGAAAAGAACACGTTCCTCACAATTCGAGATGAAGAGTGCACCATGCCTTCGGAAGAAAGAATAGAAAATAGATCATTGGAATAACAGAATGCTGAAGAAAAAGCCCAACTTTTGCCACAAATGAGATTGGAAAACACCCTTCCAAGAAGGTTATAACGGAGTTGTTGGAAAACCACCAACGAAAACAACAAGCTTATAGTGGACTTATGGAGAACATCTCAAAACTATGAGGTGAAATTCTGCCACTACAGAAACAAAAGATTGGATTGATATCCACAAGGAGACGAGAAATTTATTTCACCGAGAGGATAAATGAAGAACTTGGGTCATTGATAAGCACCGCAATAGCAACATTCCTTAGGGAAGGCTTTAGGTGAAATATAACCCAAGATAACTCCAATGAAGAGATTGATGGGTTGCAAAGGATCTCCTGAACGAATAGAAAATGATGGGTTTAAAGTATCTCATTCTTAACGACTTGCGAATCATGAAACACGAAAGGAAATTGTCAAGAATGACATAACACCACCTCAAAAGATAAGGTAGAAATAATTTCGCTTGAGCTCCTCCAATAAGAATCTTGAAGAACTCTTCGAGAATGAAAGAAAATTTTGGTGAACCACCATGTAGAGCCTCCATGAAGAACTCCGGTAATAAAAGGATGATAAAACAAAGAGAAGTTGAAAACACAAGGTGAAGCCTTGCGATGATTTAGATGGAGCTTCGCGATGAGATAATGCGGAAAACTTGGAACTCCGGAAAGAAAGATGAAGCACCTCGAACCGAGAAATTGATATCACGAACAAACTTCGGAAAGAAGAAACTAGATCACTTGGATGGAACAATAATTAGAATTACATTATGCGTATCCTTCATCAATTTGGGTTGATGACAAGCAACGGATTTGGCATACTACTTATTCTCGTAGAAAGGATTAAGAGAGATATAGCACAAACTTGGGAAGGTCTTCAACGAACCACCGGTAGGATTTGGGAAGAATGAATGAATTGATACGGTAACAAAGGAAGAGGAATCTTTGAAGAACCACCGTAATAATTGGAACTGAACGTAGCAAGAAGGGACGGATCGCTGGGAAGAATTAGAAAATGAACGAAGGTACTTGAGAGAATTTAGATGCAAGAAAATTTAGATCATACTTGAATGATGCACCGGTATGATTTGGAGAATGAGAGCTGAAAGCTGGAATGAATAATTCTAAGAAGATGGGCTCTGGAGAATAAACTGAAAAGACTCCGGAAATGCTCCGGATGGGTGAAAAGAGTTCTCACAATCAAAAGCAATAAAGAGAGGATGGCATCGAGCTTGAACTATGCATCTTTGGAAGAACGGGTAAGGATTTAAGAGGAACTCTTCTTTGGTCTTCAAAATCTGAGAATGACGACAAGAAACACCATCAATAATTGTTGAGACACTCTGGAATAATGAAGAATATAAAGGTTGAATCAACAAGGAAAAGAATTTGAAAGATCTTGGAGAATGACATTTGACTCATGATAATTCATTCTTACGTCAAACTTGGCAAATAATTTGAGAGCAACACCGGGAAAATAGAAGAGTCAGGTAAGATCCTGGGAAAAACCTGTGGGTTAGGGCCCACTCAAAAGAAACCCCGTTGAACGATTACTTGAAAGGGAGATTGCGCCGGTTGAATTAAATGGCTTGAATGAGATAACAACCTTGAAATAGGTTGAATGGATCTTCAATGAAAAGATGAGCCTTCTGAGATATCTTCAGCACTCCAGAACAAGTGAATAGCGAGAAGTGGATGATTAAGAGGTGCACTGGTATGAGAAAACATTTGAAACGAGGAAATGATATGATCAACAAAGCTTGAATTGAATCCACCAGAGAAGAAAAAGAACGAAGAATTATTAACTTGAAGCTTCGCTAGTATCTTCCTGAGAATCACCGGATAAGAACATTGAAAGAAAAGAATGAAGAGACTTCACAAGCATAAGATGTATACTTGATTGAGAAATATGAGTCCTTGAAGAAAAAGGGTGGGAGGGCAGGAAAGACAAAGACAACTTGGGACGGATGAAACAAACACCGTTGAGAAGAACTGATAATTGATCTTACGGATGGGGAGAATGATGGGATCATCTCGAAAAGAAGCACACCGGTTGGAAATAGAATTGGGATGTCAATCTCGATAATAAGTAGGATTAGTATCCCCATAGAAATACGAGAACAAAGCTTAGGGTAGGTATGGAATCAACACTTGACTTCGAAGCAACTCGAATACCACAAACCAAAAGGAAAAACAAAGGATTGGCTTGCAAAATAAACTAGAACAAACATATGATAGACCCCATATCGCATCATGTGTGTGTTGGAAAAGATATCCTACGAGATACTTGAATTCCCACTTATAAACTCCCGAAACTTTCTGGTTATGCAATCATGTGTTGGGGATATAGGGGAAGCATAATATCTCAGCCAAACTAGCAATTCCTACATCCAGCTATATTCATCCTTCAACACATAACCAAGAAACCTTCGGAAATCATGTACCTCAACCTTCAAAAAGCATCCGTTATACGAGTTATGGAAATACTCCCGAACTCCCGCCCCAGTACTGGGTGGCGTCGAGGTTATCTCACCAACAACTGCATAAAAGAGATTTTCGATGTCGGTGAACTCAGGTATTCCAGAACCGCGACGATAAAATTGTGACGACAACACCTCAGAGCTCAACTCCTCGGGACACTGCCACAACCCCTAATTGTCAGGAGGCACCGATAACAATGTTATCGTCACAAAACCATTGGGATGATTCCAAGATACCCGTGTGATCCTAATTTTTTTGGTGAAATTTAAGGAGAGAAGAGTCAAAATTCTACGTTAGGAGGCCTCACCAGAGCGATGAAGGGACTGGGGAGTAAAAATAATCCTACTCTCCGATATATATAGTCCGAAGACTCAAAACATTTTGTTCTAGACTCAACAACGTCAGAGATTCGATCAAGCAGGGGGCTCCTAAGTCAGGGAAGGCTCTGATTACCAACTTGTAACACCCACAATGCGGCTATATCTCCCACGTGTCGGGGCATGACTTAGAGGCATAGCCGCATTGTGGGTGTTACAAGGTGGCACTTCCTTGCGTGCGAAGATGTTTTCTGGTTTTTTATTTCTTCTTTTTCGAGTTAGAATAAAAAGAAAACAATTTAGGATCTTCGGTACAATCTATATTTTCATGAAAAGGATCATAATAAAGCTGGTGGGCCCCAGCTATCACGGAGAGGAATCTTTTTATTTCCGCGTAATAGAGGAAGCACTTCCTTGCGTGCGAAGATGTAGCTGGTGGGTCAAACCTGTCAGGGGGAGAAATTATTTGTTTTCGCATAATACGGGGGCACTTTCTGCATGCGGCCATGGGCCATGTGCGTCCCTACTGTCAGCCAATCCATATACATGCCTTATCTGAGCCGGCCCCCCTGATCCAACGGCTGGCTGGCCGCCTGTTACGCTGTGCCTTGCTGTGGGCAAGGCATCGGATCTCTGTCCCCAATGGCTGTCGTTTGTTAACAAAGTTGACCACGCCGCGCCGAGAGAACCAACGCAGTCAATGATGGCGAGTATTATGAAAGGAACGACCCGGAGCCGGCGAAGACACAATAGTGGATTCCCACACGGAGGGGAGTACGAGGGTTCACTGGTTCGGCTGCGGTGTGAGGCTGCCATCGCTAGTGAAGAACAGGAGGTGTTGGTGAGTAGAGGAATGGCCTGGATGGCGTTTGGGAGTAGAGTGGGCCGGTGAAGCCTGCACGGCAGCACAACGAGCCACGGGAGGCGGTAGCAGGTGGTACCACCGCCGGTCGTTTGGGCGGCTGAAGCAAGAATATCTGAGATTGAAGAAGCACTACAGCCATTGGATGGACATCCAACGGCGACTACTGCTAGAATTGTGGCTTGACTATATGTTTACAAAGGCTTTCATATGCCTTATTAGGCCCACAAGCCTTCTGTATGCGTCAGTGACTATAATTCTCAAAAAATAGTAGGCCCACAAGTGAGCGTCACATCTGTGGCAGAGAACATATAGCCCATTTGTGATTTGTAATAGTGTACAACCCATTTTTGAATTCTAATGGAATTTACTACAACCCATTTACAGTTTGTTAAAATTACAGCCCATTTTCTAGCCAAGACAATGATTAATAATATAAACCAACCTCTCAAAACAAAATTCAACCAAAAATCCCACATTTGATGGATCCAAAAAAATTATCCCGAAATTTCGAGTCAGATTAAATATAATTTCAAAATGAATTTGTATTAGGTAAAAATCTAAAAAAATACTGCACGCGCAATATGTAATGAAATGAAAATTTCCGAATTCAAACAATAATATTTTTGAAACTAGTTACCGACTTGGTGCATTTTTGTATATTTACAACCCAGTTTTTATAATTACATCCCATTTATTATTTCTTAAAACCCATTTTCTTGTTAGGCCTAATAGGAAAGATTTACAGCCCGGCGGGGCGGAGAATAACAAGTTGACCTGGGTTGGGTATTCCGCAAAAAAAGTATAGATGGGCTAGCCATTTTCACCTTGAAAAATAATATTTAGGCTGGATATTTGGTCGACATAAAATAATAGCCTGGGCTAGACGGGCCACAGCCCGCCCAGTTGATACCCTGCTCCTCTGAACAACAACAAAAACATCGCTCAAGAAAAACTCTGCTTACACCTAAAAAACAAATACTGCTCGAGCTGCTGGGTCCCAACTGTCGGCCGCTCCTTGTGCAATTCTCTCATTTATTGACTATATAGGTTGACGATGGTGCAGGACCGTGATATCAGGAAACCAGGAGGAAGCAAAAAAATATAGTTGTATATAATAAGGAGGAACTCGCGTACGTACGACTATGGCCCTAGTGGGTCCCTACTGTCATCCAGTCAAAATAAAGTCATCTCCTGCATCCTCATGTTCGTTGTCCATGTTGAGAATGCTCGGCGCCACGACGAGCGCAACAACTCGAAGGACGATAGAGAGGGCATCGCGGGCCCTACGGATGGTCTGATATAGCGCCCGCTACTCATTCAGGAAGCCAGTATCATCGGACACCTATGGGCACCTTCGAGAGACTGAGACGACATGAAACGGTAAGGCCACGCTTGGGAGCTCTGGTTTATTTCACAGCTGTATTAAAATACAAGTATAATTTACTCGTCATCGGAAACAACGTATAAAATATAGGCGTAATGAAACGGGGGCCCCGAGGTCTATAACAAAAACCGGCGAGTTACGCGTGTAATTTGAGAGACCAGTGTATATTTTACTAGTCGAAATCGCCCAACCAAGAGCTTCGCCCAAGACCATCTGCTTTTATTTACAAGCGCCAATTTTACAAGCGGGTTTGGATGGAAAACGACGATCCAATCACGGCCTAAGATGATGAGTTGGCCGGAAGATCATATGGTTCCGCCTCTAACCTACCCAAGTTGTCATATAGGCTATGAATGAAACATAAGACAATGAACTTCTTAAGCACAGAAACAACATAAGAGGATTATCTTCTTAACATGAAAATCACAGGCATTAGATCAACATGCAAAACAATTTGAAGCATTATTCTCAGGGGGCATGGTGAACAACTCGTGATGCTGCATGCCACATCATTCCAAGCTCAACTTTGCAATCAGACTCACAAGGCTCGTCATTACATAGAAAACATTCAGAACAAACTCTTAAAATACCTTACATAAGTCAACATTCATGTGACTATGCATCTCACCAGAGTAAATATTTACTTCTGAACTGAAGACAGGAATAGGAAAAAACGATTGACGTTGCTCACAGCAAAGGGCGTCCCACTCAAAAATATCAAATGCATGTCTCCTGGCTAACATCAATGAGCAAAAGTTGACAAGGTTTTCCAGTTCCAATATATTAAAGTAATGTCTTCTTGCTAACATTAATTATTAAACTTTGACAAGCTTTTTCCATTCAAAATATGTAATGCCTATGATTGTGGAACGGGCAGGGTTTGTCATTAGTTTGTCATTTGATAGTCCGGTGGCCCAAGGTGACGACGAATGATTAGAGAACCATTCGATGTATTGTGCATGATGAAGTATTATGGAGGACACGAACCATCTAAAATTTTTGTGCAGTTCCACTAAAATCAAGTTGAGCATCCCGGTGGATTTCGTATTTATATGCTTGCAAAAAAACAAAGACACATCAGCACACACATGAATATTGGCCCCAGTGTAAACCTACCAATCGGTGGACTAACAAACTGAAAGTACAGTAAACAGATTACCATACCCAGATGCCCCATCATTGTTGCTTAGAGTGACATTGACAGACTTGGAGTCCTGTCCTGGCTTCTTGTACTTGTTTGGGCACTTGTTTGCCTAGTGTTCCTCTGAACCACAAGTAAAGCAGCCATCTCTCTTTTTGTCTTTCTTCTTACCCTTCTTAATGGCCGATGTTAGTAGCTCCATTCAAACAGGTAGTCTGGTGGCTCAAGGTGACGATGAATGATTACAGAACCATTCGATGTATTGTGCATGATGAAGTATGCCGGGGTTTCTGATCCACGGGCACCTATGGGACCGGCGGACCGGGTCCCTTTTGGTTCGGCGGGGGGCGGAGGTCGCGCAAAGAGCAGATCGAGGCGAAGCAAGCGGGCGGTTGGTCGTGCGAGGAGTAAATCGAGGCGAAGCACGCGAGCAATTTACCCAGGTTCGGGCCGCACGGATGCGTAAAACACTACTCCTGCTTTGTGGATTGGTATTGATTTCTAGCTTGGGAGCGAGCGTGAGTGTGTGGAATTGCTGAACCTCGCGAGAGCTCTCGAGATGGCCGACCCCCCTCTACGTTGCCCTGGGCCTCCTTTTATATGCTCAAGGGGTTACCGACATAGGGCAACGGAGGGCAAAAGTGGAAAAGGTGCCGTGGATAGGCACAGCTAGGTGCTGTAGTAGGCACAGCTAGCTGCTACAGTGCTATCATACCTAACCCTGACGGCAGGGGACAAGGGCATTAAATGCCCGTCTGTGTCGCCTAGACAGCACCGAGAGGGACCGCTAGGGACGCCACCGTCTTGCCACGATGGTTGTCTTGTCAGCGCCTGCGTGCCACCACACGCCCCTAGCTGCACAGCCTCCTGCCACGTGCGCTCGGGAGGGGCCCCGGAGCGACACGTGGGTGGATGTGCTGGAGCGCGGGCGTGGAGTGGGGGCTTGCCGCGGCAAGCGCCTTGCCGCGGCCGTCGTCTTGTCGCTTTTGGGAGCTTGTCGCTCACCGGGCCTTGTCGGGGCGCGTAGCGCGCCGTGGCAAGTTCCTTGGAATGCCTTGGACGGCCTTCCCGGCAAGCGCCTCTTGCCGGGGCCTCGGGATGCTTCTGATGGCCTTCCCGGCAAGCTCCTCTTGCCGGGGTCTTGCCTTCTTCCCGGCAAGCTCCTCTTGCCGGGGTCTTGTCTTGAGTACTTTGTTCTTGAATGGTCTTCAAAGGGACCACGGAGGATCTTGGCGGTGACCTGGCAGGCCTTGCCGCGGGACGCTGCGACTGCCCGTGCACAAGTTCGGGGTACTAAGGGTACCCCTACTTTAGTACACCGATAGGAGCCCCCGGGCCTGGGCCAGACACGGTGCCGAGCGCTGTTGGGCCAGGCTCAAAACAGTGCACGGGCACGCGCGGCCTAGGTCACGCCGAATATCTCTCCGCTTCTATCGCGCACGCTCGGAACGGCGCGCGTCAAACGCGGCGTCGTGGGCGACGCGAGTGGCGCGCGCGCGTGGGGCTGAGCCCCGCGAGCATGCGTCAAGCCATGATGAAGGGGAATGGCCCACGCCCTCTTCTCCAAACGGAGGTAGGCGTGGGGGCGTGGCGCATTTACTGGACGGGGCCGGTGCGCGGTTTCCGAAGCGCCCACTCCCCGAGATCACGGGGTAGGGCGAGGCCGCCCCATCCGTTGCCTCAGTTCTGCATCTCCGCCACGCGGCTCCCATGCACTTGGGATCGCGGACGGCGGGAGCGGGAACCTGGGCAGTTGCGAGCAGAGGGGGCGGGTCGACCCACCTCCCTGCTCTTCCTGTGCCTTGATTCGCTGAGCGGGGCGGCTGGGCTCCCACTTCGCTCCTTTATAAGGAGCGGGAAGGGAGCACCGAAGCCTGCACTCTCCCATCTCCTCCTTTCTTCAGCTTCTGCTCCCCTTTCTCTCATTCGCCATGGAGAAAGGGAATCCTGGGCCTTCATCGGTGGCGGCGAGGGTCGCCGCCAGACAGCGCACCCTCCCCTTTTCCTCGCTCGTGGTGGCAGAGCCAGCCATAAGGGGAAGAGGGAGGGGGCGAGGTCGTGGACGAGGTCGAGGACGAGGTCGAGGCGCTCGAGGAAGAGGCGGACGGGGCGACGCACCAGCTTCGCCTCCGCCGGCGGCTCCTCCCCCCGCGGCGGTCCATATAGGGGACAACCCTTGCGAGTTCTTCGTCAAGCTGCGCCGGGCGCCTCGTCGTCGCCTCCGGCTTCCAGCTCCGTTCGCGAGTGCGATGGAGTCGGACCCGCCCGAAACTCTGAGATTACACATGAGGGGCTGTGGGATCAGCGGCACGCGAGTTCGCGTGGTGTTCCCAGCCCCTAGTGTGATGTATCTCGATCGAGGGTGGAAGACGTTCGCCCGCATCCACAGCTTGACGGGGGGACTCACCCTCCATTTTAAGCTGGTGGAGGGCGATCTCCTCTCCGTCAAGGTCTTCGGGTGCTTCGACACCCGGGCGAAGTGCTGCGTGGACAGCTCCTCCGATAGCGAAGGCTCCTCCTCGAGCGAGAGTGACGAGGAGGAGAGCGGCAGTGATGGTGAGGGTGGCGGGCGGTAGGACGGCGGCTCTGACTAGGTGTCGGGCGTCGTCTCGTGCGGCACCGGCGACCCTATCATCCGCGGCGCCGGCTTCTTGAACTCCCCGGGGGCGTCTCCTTGGGCGGCTGGCGTAGGGAGGTCGCGGAAGGGGAAGAGGGCTGGCGACAAGGCCGTCAGGTCGGAGTACGAGGGCATGGTGCCCTCGACAGCGTGCTGACGTCCTGCCGCCCCTCCTTCGCACCCTTCTCCCGGCGTCGCCATCACCGTCCGGCCCCGGCGATGTTCTCTTGGTGTCTTCTGGCACCTGTAGCTCGCCTTGGCGCCCCTTTCCCCTTTTCGCCTGCTTGTTCTACCTCCTGAAGAGAGGGACATGAAAAGGATTACGGGCACCTTATCTTTTTAATTGTAAGCCTTCGGGCCTTAGCTGTATCTTGTAATCCTCTCTTTCATGTTTTTCATCCTCTATGGACTGTACCTGCATGGGATGTTTTTAATGAAAAGGGGAAGTTTGCTGGGTTATTTGCCTCGCGGGTTGAACCCACGCCAAGGAACAGATCCTTGGTGTCTCTCGGACAGACGTCCCCGGCAACAGGCCCTGCCGCCTTCCCACGTCGCTCGACCTTTCTCGCGCCTTTGACGGAGGCGGGAACGAGGTGGGTGCGGCCTCCCCGTTTCATCCCTTCGCTGCCGCGGCTACGACCAAACTTGGCCCCGGGAACGCGCTCCAGGGCCTAGAGTCGGGGGAGCACGACAGTTTTTGGGAAGAAACGCAGTTTCACATTCCCCAGTCCATAGGAGGATGCATGAAGAGGGATGAAAGACTTATCTGATATTGCAGCCCCCAGCAACTATGGCTTGCCGGGGGTGACATTTTGGCATCCGCAGCCCCCGGCGTTCTTGCCGGGGCCCAGGTGCCGGCGTGCCCTTCTTCTCCTTTTTGTCTCCAGGTGGTCTGGCCAGGACGTGCGAGCCCTGCGAACGAAGGAAAAGCAAAGGGACGGACACTCGACCTCTAAGCTAGGGGTTAGCCGCTGTTAGGGACTATCGACCCTAACCAAGGACGAGACTCAGACTCAATCTAGCATGCATGCTATAGCCCCCGGGGTATGCAGCACTTCATTTACTGGTGCTCAGGGTCTGCGCCTGGCTCTGTACAGAGGATCACATGCAACAGCGGCAAGACTCGTACAGAAAGGTGGTTGCCGGACGGGGTCCGACAACCGCGCCTTACGGGTAAAACTTACGAAGATGCTCGATGTTCCAGGAGTTGCTCACTGGAATGCCATCTTCGGTCTCAAGGCGGACAGCGCCAGGCCTTGTGACTCGTTTCACCCGGTAAGGGCCTTCCCACTTCGGCGTCAACTTGTTGGAATTCTTGGTCGACTGAACGCGCCGAAGAACAAGGTCGCCTTCCTCGAAACTCCTGGCACTGACTCTGCGGCTATGGTCGCGGCGCAGAGGTTGCTGGTAGCGAGCAGCTCGCACAGCAGCCTGGAGACGATCTTCCTCAAGGAGCAGCGCGTCATCTTGCCGCAGCCGCTCTTGCTCAAGCTCATCGTAAGCGAGCACTCGAGGTGACCCGTATACGAGTTCCGTGGGGGTAACTGCCTCTGCTCCATAGACTAGAGCAAAGGGTGTCTGTCCAGTGGCTCGATTTGGCGTCGTTCTGATCGACCAAAGAACCACCGGTAGCTCCTCGATCCAGTTTCTTCCGCACTTGCGCAGCCTGTCAAAAGTTCTGGTCTTGAGCCCGCGCAGCACCTCAGCATTTGCCCTCTCCGCTTGACCGTTGCTCCTTGGGTGAGCAACAGAAGCGAAGCAGACTTTGGCGCCGAGATCTTGGATGTACTGCATGAAGGTGTGGCTTGTAAATTGTGTGCCGTTGTCGGTGATTATCCGGTTAGGGATCCCGAAGCGGCAAACAATCGACCTGAAGAACTTGACGGCTGACTGTGCGGTCACCTTCCTCACTGGTTCCACTTCCGGCCACTTTGTGAACTTGTCGACTGCGACGTACAAGTACTCAAAGCCCCCGACAGCTCGGGGGAAGGGGCCGAGGATGTCGAGCCCCCAGACCAAAAATGGCCAGGATAAAGGGATCGTCTGGAGAGCTTGAGCTGGCTGGTGTATCTGCTTGGAATGGAACTGGCACGCTTCACACTTGGTTACTTGTGCAGTTGCATCCTGGAGGGCTGTTGGCCAGAAGAAACCTTGTCGGAATGCTTTGCCGACGAGTGCTCTTGCGCCAATGTGGTGACCACATATGCCTCTGTGTATCTCTGCCAACAGCTTCTGTCCGTCTTCCCGGGGAATGCACCTCAATTTCACACCGTTGAGTCTTCTTCTGTACAGCGTCTTGTCGATGAACTGGTATATACTTGACTGCCGGGCTACTCTTTCGGCTTCTTCTTGCTCTTCGGGAAGTTCTCCTGTCTGAAGGAAACGGACAATCTGCTGCGCCCATGTTGGAGCCTGTGGCTCGACAACAAGGACTAAAGGCAACTCTGCTGCTGCGGGAACGTCCGCTTCTATGGCGAGAAGCTGTGTCACTGCCGGAGCTTGACGTTCCGCGACAAGCTTGCCGGGAGCTTCAGCTTCAACGGAACAAACCCTAGGGCTTGCCGGAGCATCTGGCTCACCGGCGCTCTTGGCGTTGATCTTGGAGGTTGCTGCGGGAATATCTTCTTCTACGGCGAGAAGCTGTGTCTCTGCCGGAGCGTGACATCCCGCGACAAACTTGTCGGGAGCTTCTGCTTCAACGGAACAAACCCTGGGGTTTGCCGGAGCATCTCGCTCCTCAGCGCCTTCGGTGTTGATCTTGGGGACCTTCTTGGTGGCGGCTTCGGGAAGCTCTGCCGGCAGGTAGTCACCAGGAATCAACTTCCTCTTCTTGCTTTGTCCAGTTGATGGTGTTACGGACGGTTGAGTCAGCTTGAGCACAAAGGTCCCTGGTTCCACAGGTAACTTAAGTGCGGCGCACTTTGACAGGCCATCAGCAATGGCGTTCTGAGTTCTCAGAACGTGCTCCATTTGCAGGCTGTCAAAGCGCTCTTCTAGCTTTCTCACTTCGTCGACGTAAGCTTCCATCAACGGACTCTGATAATTCTTGTTTACTTGGCGGACGACAAGCTGTGAGTCACCCTTGACAATGAGCTTCTTAATCCCAAGGTCCGCCGCGATCCTGAGACCGGCAAGCAATCCCTCATACTCTGCAGTATTGTTTGTTGCTTGCTCCTTGGGAAAGTGCATCTGGACTATGTACTTGAGGTGCTCTCCGGTGGGCGCGATAAGCAGCACACCAGCGCCGGCGCCTTGCAGCGAGAAAGCACCATCAAAGTACATCAGCCACTCTTTGCTCGCTTCTTTGTCGGGGATGCTCGTCTCCGGGATTTCTTCGTCCGGAGTTGGCGTCCATTCCGCTATGAATTCTGCCAATGCTCTGCTCTGGATAGTTGAAGTGCTTTCAAACTTGAGACCAAAGCTTGACAGTTCCAGTGCCCACTCAACAATCCTGCATGTCGCTTCAGGATTCTGCAGTATCCTCTTCAGCGGAAAGCGAGTGACCACTGTGATCTCATGTGCTTGGAAGTAATGGCGCAGCTTTCTCGAGGCCATGAGAAGGCCGAAAAGCAGTTTCTGCACACCAGAGTACCTTGACCTAGCCCCCTGCAAGAGGGAACTGACAAAGTAAACTGGGCGCTGCACCGTTTTCTTCCGTATCTCCTCGTGTATCAGCGCGGGTTCATCTTTGTCGGGACCGGAGCTTGTCGGGGAAGCGCCCTGCTTGTCACTGGATGCGCTTGCCGCGGTTGCTGGCTCCTCATCCGCCTCCCTCTCTGCCACTAACGCAGCACTAACCACTTGATTGGTTGCCGCTATGTACAGCAGCAACTTCTCTTGTGGCTTAGGCGCGACAAGTATTGGAGGGGAGGACAGGTATCTCTTCAGGTCTTGCAGCGCAGCCTCCGCTTCCGGTGTCCATTTCATCGGACCTGCCTTTTTCAATAATTTGAAAAATGGCAAGGCGCGCTCAGCAGACCGAGAGATGAACCTGCTGAGAGCAGCCACGCAACCGGCAAGTTTCTGTACATCCTTGATGCGCTTCGGTGCTTCAATATGCTCAATGGCCTTGATCTTGTCGGGATTGGCTTCAACCCCCCGCTGAGACACGAAGAACCCGAGAAGCTTGACGGAGGGAACTCCAAACACACACTTCTCTGGGTTGAGCTTGAGGCTGATCTTGCGAGATTTGCAAAAGTCTCGTCCAAGTCTTGGATCAGGGTTGCTCTGTCCTTGCTCTTGACCACTATATCATCCATGTATGCTTCCACATTTCTGTGTATTTGTGACTCAAGAGCAATATGGACTACTCTTGCAAATGTCGAACCAGCATTCTTTAATCCAAAAGGCATCCGTACGAAGTAGTACGTGCCACATGGAGTAATAAATGCGGTCTTCTCTTCATCCTCCTCTGCCATGAAGATCTGATGATACCCGGAGTACGCATCAAGAAACGAAAGCAAATCACATCTAGCTGTGGAGTCAACAATCTGGTCAATGCGCGGCAAAGGAAATGGGTCTTTGGGACAAGCTTTGTTAACATCGGTGAAATCGATGCAAAGCCTCCATTTCCCGTTTGCCTTGCGCACGACTACAGGATTGGCCAACCACGTGGGATGGAGCACTCCTCTGACGAGGCCTGCTGCTTCCAGTTTCTTGATTTCCTCCGCAATGAATTCTTGGCGCTCCACCGCCTACTTCCGGACTTTCTGCTTGACGGGCCGCGCATGAGGACAGACGGCAAGGTGGTGCTCAATCACTTTCCTGGGAACACCGGGGATGTCGGACGGTTGCCATGCAAACACGTCGACGTTCGCCCGCAGGAAAGCAATGAGCGCGCTTTCCTATTTAGGATCAAGCGCGGCACTGATGGTGAAGGTACCACCAGTGCCATCCTCCTTGGCGGACACCTTCTTCGTCTCCGGCGGAGCTGCCATCATCTTCTTGTGCTTGTCGGCGGAGCTCGATGGTGCGTCCTCGACGGCAGCGCAGCACTCCAAAGAGGCACGCTTGCCGGAGTGGGCACCAGAGCTTTTGCCGGACTTGGTCTTCTTGCCGGTGGAGCTCGATGGTGCATCCTCGACGGCAGCGCAGCACTCCGAAGAGCGCGCGCTTGCCGGAGTGGGCATCAGAGCTTTTGCCGGACTTGGCCTTCTTGCCGGTGGAGCTCGATGGTGCGTCCTCGACGGCAGCGCAGCACTCCGAAGAGGTGCGCTTGCCGGAGTGGGCATCAGAGCTTTTGCCGGACTTGGCCTTCTTGCCGGTGGAGCTCGATGGTGCGTCCTCGACGGCAGCGCAGCACTCCGAAGAGGTGCGCTTGCCGGAGTGGGCATCAGAGCTCTTGCCGGGCTTGGTCCTCTTTCCCCCGGGAGCTTCAGCGGCAAGTGGATGGCGATCTGTCGTGGCTGCTGCTTCCCGGTAGATCTTGTCGGCACAGATAAGAGCGTCCTTCTTGTCGCCAGGGACGGAAATGACGCTTATCGGGCCTGGCATCTTCAGCACGTTATACGCGTAGTGAGAGGCCACCATGAACTTGGCGAGTGCTGGACGACCGAGTATCCCATTGTAAGGCAACGGGATATCGGCAACGTCGAACGTGACCCTCTCAGTCCTGAAGTTTAACTCGCTGCCGAATGTTACCGGCAGCGTGACCTTCCCCTTCGGCTTGCTCCTTCCCGGGTTGATTCCTTGGAATGTGCCGGTCTCTTCGAGCTCGCCGTCAGGAATCTGGAGTTTTCGGAGCACAACGGAGGAGATCAGGTTTAAGCCGGCCCCACCATCGACTAGCATCTTGGTGACCTTGAGGTTGCGGATGGTTGGTGAAACCAACATCGGCAGACACCCGACCGCGGTTGTGCGATCAGGGTGGTCCTCAATGTCAAAGATGATAGGCGTGCTGGACCACTTCAGAAGCTTGCGCGATTCGATGGGTGGTTCCGCTGCATTGACTTCCCGCACCCACTGTTTGAGTTGGCGGTGCGAGGTATGCAGGGAAGCACCCCCGTCAACGCACAAGACCTCTGTGGCTTTCTGAAACTCCTGCTCACTGGTCTCACCATCATCCATGTCTTCATCCCCACCATCGTCTTCGTCGTTGTCGCGACCGCGGGGAGGTCTGTCTCCTTGCCGCTGCTTGGCCTTGCCGCGGCGTCCTTCCTGGCCGGTGCGCTTCTGGCCAGGTTTCTCGGCACCCCCTTGGGCTCTCTCCTTGTCGCGCCGCTCGTACTCAGCCCTCTGTTGCTGGACGAGCTGCTCGACCTTCTTGCAGTTCTGGAGGTCATGGCCCTTGGTGCGGTGAATCTTACAGTATTGCTTGCCGGAGCCGTCCCGCTTGTCGGCGACCGCCACAGCCTGACAGTTGGTGCACGCGGCAACTTCCTTGCCGGAGCTACCAACTGTAGCCTTCGTGGCGTCACCTTCATTGCCGGACTGCTCAACGACCAGCACCTCGCTGTTCTGCTTCTTCCTGTTGTTGCGCCGCCGGCTTCTCTTTGCCGTGGCGGCATCCTCACTGTCAGATCCTCCTACTCCAGTGCTTTCTCCGGGGAATCTCCTCCCCTCCTCAGCGCGTGCACACCTGTCGGCCAGGGCATAAAGCTCGCTGACGTCCCGAATCTTGCACATCGCCAACTCCTCCCGCATCCTGCGGTTACGCACGTTCTGATGGAACGCGCTGATTACCGCGGCAGGGTGGATATTTGGGATGTTGTGGTGTACACGGCTGAACCTCTGGATATACTGGCACAGGGGCTCTCCTTCCTTCTGGACGAGCAGATGAAGATCGCTCTCTTGGCCATGAGGTTTGTGGCCGCCTGTGAAGGCGCCAACAAACTGATGGCATAGCTCAGCCCAGGAGGATATGGAGTTGTCCGGCAAGTGCATGAGCCAGGACCTGACGTTGGGCTTGAGTACCAACGGGAAGTAGTTGGCAAGGATCTTGTCGTCCCGCCCCCCAGCAGCCTGCAGCGCGATGGTGTAGATGCTGAGGAACTCCGACGAATGCAACTTGCCGTTGTACTTCTCTGGTATGTCGGGCTTGAAGTTCTTCGTACTGGGCCACTGGACTTGCCACAGCTCACGAGTGAACGCAGGGCAACCTACCGGGTACGGCAAGTCGCCTGGTTCCCCTGGCGCATGCATGTCGACAGAGGGCCCAGCGCGCTGGTCTGACTGACGTCGCGCTTCTCTCCGGCGCTCGATGCGTGTACGAGCGTCTTCCCGCTGCCGTTCTTGAAGAACTTGTCATTGGTCGCGACGAGCTCGCGGATCCGACGACGCGGTGGAGTCGCTGTCGTGGCGGATCCGGCGGGTCGGCGATCTTGGCCTTCGGGGTGGGGAGTGCACAGTGGTTGCACCCCCACCAGTCTTGTCTCCACCGGTTTGCGCCTGGCTGACTCGCTGCGGCTGCCACGTGCTCGACTGCCGAGGAGTGTCGCCGTTGGCGAAGCCGATGAGACTCTGGATAGTGGCCCTCCAGTCGTCGATCTTGTCCGCCGCTGGAGGGTAGTCTAGTAGCAGCTGAGCTCGTGCCAGAGCTTCCGCTGCGGTGGCGGGCGGCGGTAGAGAACGGTGCGAGGAGCGGGATACGCTCGGACTCCTAACCACGTTAGGAGGAGCAGTATCCCGTCCAGGTGACCGCGTCTCGCTCGCGCCGGCTTGTTGACGCGCATGGTGGTCCTGGGCGCTCCGGGATCCACCAGCTCGATCTTGATCCAGCGAGCGCATGATACCGTGAGTACCATGACGCTGCCGGTCCCGCGCCTCCTGAGATGGGCGCGGTGCATGCACGGACGCCGAGGTCTTGGAGTGCGCCCGGTCGTTGTGGGAGCCGGCCACGCCGCCGATGGGCAGCGCAGCCTTGCCCTGGGACCTGGCAGCACCAAGAGTTCCCTCGTCGGTGCGTGCCCTTCCGCCGGCGCCTGCCCCACCATCCGTTTGCTCCGGCGGCGGGTGGCTCGGCGCGGATGGAGCAGCTGCCTCCGAAACCTTCTTCTTCGGTGGCATGTTGATGAAGATGGTGAAGATCGATGAAGAAGATGAAGATCTAGCCCGCAAGAACGCCGGATCTGATTCACACAACTTCGACACCCCCTACCTGGCGCGCCAGAGATGCCGGGGTTTTTGATCCATGGGCACCTATGGGACCGGCGGACCGGGTCCCTTTTGGTTCGGCGGGGGGGCGGAGGTCGCGCAAAGAGCAGATCGAGGCGAAGCAAGCGGGTGGTTGGTCGTGCGAGGAGTAAATCGAGGCGAAGCACGCGAGCAATTTACCCAGGTTCCGGCCGCACGGATGCGTAAAACCCTACTCCTGCTTTGTGGATTGGTATTGATTTCTAGCTCGGGAGCGAGCGTGAGTGTGTGGAATTGCTGAACCTCGCGAGAGCTCTCGAGATGGCCGACCCCCCTCTACGTTGCCCCGGGCCTCCTTTTATATGCTCAAGGGGTTACCGACAGAGGGCAACGGAGGGCAAAAGTGGAAAAGGTGCCGTGGATAGGCACAGCTAGGTGCTGTAGTAGGCACAACTAGCTGCTACAGTGCTATCATACCTAACCCTGATGGCAGGGGACAAGGGCATTAAATGCCCGTCTGTGTCGCCTAGACAGCACCGAGAGGGACCGCTAGGGACGCCACCGTCTTGCCATGATGGTTGTCTTGTCAGCGCCTGCGTGCCACCGCACGCCCCTAGCTGCACAGCCTCCTGCCACGTGCGCACGGGAGGGGCCCCGGAGCGACACGTGGGTGGATGTGCTGGAGCGCGGGCGTGGAGTGGGGGCTTGCCGCGGCAAGCGCCTTGCCGCGACCGTCGTCTTGTCGCTTCCGGGAGCTTGTCGCTCACCGGGCCTTGTCGGGGCGCGTAGCGCGCCGCGGCAAGTTCCTTGGAATGCCTTGGACGGCCTTCCCGGCAAGCGCCTCTTGCCGGGGCCTCGGGATGCTTCTGATGGCCTTCCCGGCAAGCTCCTCTTGCCGGGGTCTTGCCTTCTTCCCGGCAAGCTCCTCTTGCCGGGGTCTTGTCTTGAGTACTTTGTTCTTGAATGGTCTTCAAAGGGACCACGGAGGATCTTGGCGGTGACCTGGCAGGCCTTGCTGCGGGACGCTGCGACTGCCCGTGCACAAGTTCGGGGTACTAAGGGTACCCCTACTTTAGTACACCGACAAAGTATTATGGAGGACATGAACCATCTGAACATTTTGTGTAGTTCCACTAAAATCAAGCTCAGCATCCCTGTCTGCATAAATATAGAAAAAGCGTGATGAATATAATAGTGGTACTAGTTGATTAAACATACGCTTACAACTATAATCATCTTCATTATCTTTAACAGGAAAAGATAGTAATACAATAGCTTGAATTAAACATTTATTCAAAACAATACAACAATATAAGTAGCACAACATAACAAAGCACAATCATGTGGATGAAGGCCTATACTGACCTTGTTTGTAACAAATGCGTCGGCAACTGACTTGGTCCTTGTGGAGTGAATTTTGCACTCCACGTGTTGTTGAGTTGCCCATGCTCTGTGCAGACTAGTCATGTCACCAACGTCTACTAATACTCTATAAAGCTTCTCAATCATTCCTTCTATAATGTAGCGCAAACAGTGACCGCTTCTTTCTGCAAAGTGGTAAGAACAACTGGACCCACTAATGCAGCAATTTTCCTTGGACACATTGGCTCCTTTTGTGTAGTTCAACTAAAATCAAAGTCGAAATAAAACCGAGCTTTAATTTTGATATCCCTGTAAGCAACAATAGGTATAAGGGAAACAATTACTAAGAAATAACGGTTGATGACTTGTACTCCCAGAAGAAAAACATCTACTAATCTACCTTATCTTAATAGGAAACAAAGCATGAGAGTAGCAATTCTCAATCAGTGTGATTCATTTATATTAACTTAGACATTGTCTTAACAATGCCTTGTTTCAACATGTATAAAGAACGACAAAGCAGAAACGTACCATTCCTAAAACAATGCGACTGATTCATTTTAACAGAGACATTATCTTAACAATACCTTGGTTAAACATGTACAAAGAACTACAAAGCAAGATAGTACCATTTGTAAAACACTGTAACTGATATATAATAACAGAGACATTATCTGAACAATACATTTCTTAAACATGTACTTCGGCCGATCCCTAAT
Source organism: Triticum urartu (assembly GCF_003073215.2). Classification (NCBI taxonomy): domain Eukaryota; kingdom Viridiplantae; phylum Streptophyta; class Magnoliopsida; order Poales; family Poaceae; genus Triticum; species Triticum urartu. The sequence goes on from NC_053022.1 coordinate 146,599,251, forward strand.
AGAAATGGTACTCCCGCCGATCCCTAACAAGTGTTGCAGTTTTGAACTAAGATTCAGTTGTTAATTCTGAGAGTGGCGTTGCTTAATTTTACCAGCGGCATTAGATTAACAAAAAGCATAAACAGTTCCAGGGGGAGTGGGCACAAACACCATGTGCGTCCATCTACTTATAAAGGGGGTGATGCAGAGTTTTGTTGTAACAAAGAAACAAGCATCATGTCTAGGTTGGAATAATTTTTGCTTACTTAATGGTAAAAGACAGCAGTTCAATAGCTTCAATTCAACATTTATCCAAAACAGTACCAATACAAGTAGCACAACATCTCAAAGCACACTGCAACATCATGTGGATGAAAGTTGGTACTGACCTTTCAAGACCAAGAATTGAAACAACTTGCGAGGAAGAACTAAAAGAGATCTCAACACATATATGGAAATCTGGTCTCCTTTTGTGTAGTTCCACCAAAATTAAGCAAAGTCGCCGGTGTGACATTCAAGTTGAACTGCACAAAACACCCTTAAAGCAAAAGTGTTTCACATAGTGAAGCAAAATGTCGCAATAGCAACAAGTTGAATAGATATCCCTGTTTTAACAGAGGCAAAAAAGGAATCAATTACTGGCCAATAAAGGAGGATGAAACATGCGGCCACAAAAATGGTAATCCCGCCAATCCCTAACAAGTGTTGTAGTTTTGAACTAAGATTCAGTACTTGATTCTGAGAGTGGCATTGCATAATTTTACTAGCGGCATTAGATTAACAAAAAGCATAAACATTTCCAGGGGAGAGTGGGCGCAACAACACCATGGGCTTCCATCTACTTATAAAGGGGATGATGCAGAGTTTGTTGTAACAAAGCAACAAGCATCATGTCTGGGTTGGTCCCATTTTTGTTCACTACTTAATGGGAAAAGAGAGCAATTAAATAGCTTCAATTCAACATTTATTTAAAATAGTACCAATACAAGTAGCACAACATCTCAAAGCACACTGCACAACCATGTGTATGAAGGCCTGTACTGATCTTTCATGAGATAGACAAGATAAAATACGAATCTACCAACACGAATAGGAAATCCAATATCGTTTTGTGCAGTTGCACTGAAATCAAGCAAAGTTTCCGGTGTGACATTTAAGTTCTCTATAGCAACAAGTTGAATAGATATCCCTGTTTTAATAGAGGCAAAAAAGGAAACAATTACTGGCCAATAAAGGAGGATGAAACAAATGGCGACAAAAAGAAGCATCTAACTTATCTTGATGGAAAACAAAGTAGGACAGTAGCATTTCTAAAATGGTTGCATTGATTCATATTAATAGAGACATTCTCTTAAAACAACATTCGTTAAAAATGTAATTTACTTTTAACAGTGTTATTGCTTCAATTTTCCAGCAGCATTCTTAGATTAACAACAGCAAAATAGTTGTATGGGACATGGGACATGCTAGCACCATGTGTGTCCACACGTATAAATGGGTGATGCAGAGTATGTTGCCAAGTAGCATATCTGCGTTGGTCCCATATTTGTTCTCTTTGAACCTTTTTCCTATGTGAGGGTAGCAAATCTAATCCTGCACAAACTACCCGACCACCCAGTTTCTTTCCTTTTTCAACTAAGATATCGGTTCCTTACATATGTGTGTACTGGGTTACCCCCCCTTTTCCCTTTTCGACCAACAAAGCGGCTGGATAGCCAGTCTATACTACTTTCCCTCCCTCCTTTACTCATTGAACCATGTCCTAGATTCATGCTCCACCCCACCGCACCCTTCTTTCCTCTTTGAACCAAGACCTAGATTCGACTACAGAATCGAAAAAGATCCTCATGCAGCTAGAGCAATGACGGTTTCAAAGAAACTTATACCTTAGGGCCATCAGGATGTGGCTAGAAGTGTGGCGGGAGGCCGGATATGCCCACACTATGTACGGCATCGAGGAGGAAGGGGTCCGTGGCCCTCCCGCACAGGCGCTTGGTGAAAGAGAATACCGTAGCCGGCAATGGATTGCCTCCCTCGCTGAAGGCGATAGAGTGAACGCTGCACCTCCTCCCCTTCCCGATGCGACGGGATCTAGACGACTCCTTCACCAGCTGTGAGGGGGGGAGAGAGACAGAGACAGAGGCCAATGTAGTATTGTTTAGATCTGGTAAAGAGGGTGTGAGACTGTGAATATAGCAAACCCTAGTAAAGGAACGCTCAGCCTCCGGCGTGTATATATATATGTAGTGCGGCGAGAGTGCGGAGAGTGCAAACCCTAGCAAACAAGCGCTGAGGCTCCAACTTATATAGTACTACATATATAGTACGGACTAATCTCTGCTGCCTTAATGAAAGTGTGTTATATCGACTAGAGGGGGGGTGAATAGGCGATTTTTATGAATTCTTCACTGAGGAATTTGTGGGTGAGGAAATTACTGAGTGAAGAACTACTTGCAGCGGAATAAGTACTCAGAAGTAAACATAGCAGTGCATGAGCATGGTCTCCATGATGAAATGAAAACAAGTATAGAGTACAGAAAGCGTAAACACAGGATAACACAGGATAAGACAAACAGACTGAAGAAATTGAACTAAGGAAATAGAGAAAGTCTTCAGTCAAAGTCTTCAAACAGATACACAACACAGAAATGAGGAAATGGAAGGGTTGAGAAAATGGAACCAGGTAGCTTGGTGAAGACAATGATTTGGTAGACCAGTTCCAACTGCTGTGACAGTTGTACGTCTAGTTAGGGCGGCTAGGTATTTAAACCTGAGGACACACAGTCCCGCACACCCAGTCCTGAACACACAGCTCAGGACACTCAGTCCTCACCGTATTCCTCTTGAGCTAAGGTCACACAGAGCTCGCCCAATTACTCATGGTAAGTCTTCAGGTGACTTCCAAACCTTCATAGACTTGGTCACTCGGTGATCCACAATTTCCTCTTGGATGCTCTAGGCCATGACGCCTAACCGTCTAGAAGATGCACAGTCTTCAAAGGTAACAAGCGTCGGATCCACGCAGGATCAATCTCTTCAGTGATGCTCAATCACTTGGGGTTTGTAGGTGTTTGGGTTTGGGTTTTCCTCACTTGATGATTTTCACTCAAAGTCCTCGGAGGATGGGATGCTCTCAAATGACAAGTGTTAGTTTCTCTCAGAGCAGCCAACCAGCTAGTGGTGGTAGGGGGCGGCTATTTATAGCCTAGGGAGTAGCCCGACATGATAAGACATAAATGCCTTTCAATGATATGACCGTTAAGTGGGTAGATATTTTGGGACAGCTGGCGCATAGCACAGCAACGGTCGGAATTTTGAGTATCAAATTCCTCAGGGCTATCATGTTCCTCACTGTGTAGAAAATCCGCACTGGCGAATTCCTAACTCCTCAGTCAGAACAAATTCCTCAGAGACCATAAGAACTTCGTCTCTATCACTGAAGAAATGTGACTGAACTGTATGAGATTTCCAATGGCTTCACTCGAAGGGATTGGTAGGTGTAGGATTTGAGTTGAGCATCACATGGAAAATTTTCCTTTGTATTTCCTCGACCCCCTTTAACAGTACGGTGTTTCCTATGACTCAAGGAAGAGAAAATGAAACAACAAAAACAAAAGTCCTCATGCTTCATGTTCCTCGAATGAATACCAAGTCTTCAGGATTACACCAATTTCTTCACTTTCAAAGTCTTCAGAAATCCAAAGTCTTCAGTCGAAGAACTTCATTTTTAGGGGTCGACTTTCCTTGTAAATATCAAACTCCTCATAGACTTATAGACCTGTGTACACTCACAAATGCATCAGTCCCTTAACCTATAAGTCTTCAATACACCAAAATCAATAAGGGGCACTAGATGCACTTACAATCTCCCCCTTTTTGGTGATTGATGACAATATATGTTAAGTTTTCAATGGGGATAAACATAAGAAGTGTAAATACTGATATTGAGGAATTTGATTGCAAGATATAGAAGAACTCCCCCTGGAGATGTGCATAGTGAGGAATTTGCTTTTGAAGCTAAGCACACTTGAAGAGTAGAATCATGGAGATCTCCCCCTATATCTTGTAATTCATATATGCATTTAACATATAATATGAAGAATTTGAAATGCATGATGAAATATGGTGACTGATGTAATTCAGCATGCATGCATTAATATTAATAAGGAATAAGCATACAGGAAAGCACAACAAAAGTATCAAGCCACCATAGAGTTTAAGATTACAACTCGATCCAGCAAAGTCTTCAAAAGAACGAGAGTTGTAACTTAGAAAAAAACGCCCATGAAAGTAGACCCGCTTGAAGACTAACTCAAATTTCTCCCCCTTTGTCATCAAACGACCAAAAGGATTGAAAATGAGGACTAATGCCCCTGAAGAATATCAAGTTGATGGAGGAGCGTCAGCGTTGTTGGGCTCGTTTGTCGTTGTAGGGCCTGCCGTAGTGTCATCCAAGTCTTCATACTCGTCGGTGTCGTGGGATGAAGAATATGAACTGGCCACCAAGGTAGGAACTTTGACCTTCTTGAATTTCTTCGGAGGAGGTGCAGACCAGTCAAAATCTTCCTTGGGACCCATTTTCTTTAGATCTTCTTCACCATACAGATGAGATAAGACAACCCAGGTGCGACCGAAAACTTCATGGAGGTAGTAATGGTTTTTCTTCACTGCATTATGTGTAGCAGTCATGTTGTGAAGAATAGAACCAAACTGACGCTTAACCCATTTATGATTTCGATCCACCTTCTGGTGAATACTAAGAAGCAGCTCACGTTCAGTCATCACATGTGGAGCTGTGGCTTGAGGAGTAGACTTGGGTGCATTGGCAGCAGAATCATGAGTGTCAGAGTCATCATTGGTGGAGTAAGATGCAGCTTTGCGAAACTGACCATCCAATGGACGAATGCCTTTATCAATGACAAAGAGGTGTCTTGCCCTTTTCATCAGTTGAAGTAAAATTCTGCTTGAGGACTTCAATCAGGGGCAAGTAGCTGAGGTGATTCTGAAAATCAGCCTTGTACTTGAGTGAAGACCTTGTTCTGAGGAATCTCATAATCCAAGGAGAATAAGGCTTCAACTCAAACGGAGAGAGTGCAACATTTGCCAGAGTCCTCATGAAGAAATCATAATAATTGGTTGGAATGCTATGAATGATATTGAATAGTAGATTCTTCATGATGCCAACTATTTCCTCATCAGATGAGTCGTGGCCTTTGATGGGACTCATTGTCCTCGTCAGAATGCAATAGACTGTTCTGGGCACATAGAGTAAGTCCTTTACGAGGAATTTGGTCCTTGGGGCTTGACCGGGCTTCAGAGGCTTCATTAACACTTGCATGTAATGAGCAGTGAGTTCAGGTTCTTGGTACAAGCAGCGAGCTCCTTCACTGGGCGGACTGATGGGCAGGGCATGAAGCAATTCAGAGGCCGGTGCTTTATAATGAGTATTATTGGTCATCCAGTCCAAGACCCAAGTGTTGATCTCTTCAGGATCACCGGTGATGTGCAGTGTCGCATAGAACTGAATAATGAGCTCTTCATTCCAATCAACAATGTCACAGCAAAAGTTGAGGAGGCCTGCTTCATGAAGCACACCGAGGACAGGAGAGAAGCAAGGCAATGATTCCATGTCCACATGAGGAATATGCTGATGGTAGAAGATTTTGTCCCTATTGAAAAGCAACGAAGAATAGAAATTGGCCTGGCTGGCAGTCCAAAAGCGCTTCCTCCTAAGATGAGCAGAGTCATAAGGATTGTAGTCAGTGAAGAATACATGCTAGCCAAAGGAGTCATCAGCCTTGAATTTTTGTTTCTTCGAGAAGGGATCCTTTGACTTGGGGTGAGGAGTGTCAGTCAATTGCATCACAACCTCAGGGATCTCAATCTCAGGTTCCACGGGCTGAGGAATTTCAGGTACTTCTTCAGTGGCAGCCTGCGACTTCAATTCTTCATTTACATGTTCATCAGCACTAGTGGCTCGAATTTCTTCACGGATGGACGGAGTTGCACGAGGTTCTTCAGATCCCATTTGGACTTCAGTAGTTACTGGGGACTAAGGAATTTGTTGAAGAGGTGTGAACAGAGGAGAGTTGGGGTGCTGACTTTCCCAAAAATCATTTAGCACTGACATGGTGCATCCAATGTCCACATCGACTTCTTCATCCATTTCTTCAACGCCGGCCTCTTCAGCAGTGAACTAAGGCATGGGTGATGAGATAATTGGGGTTGAAGGTATTTCATCTACTTCAATTTCTTCATCCCATTGCTCTGACGAAGCTGCAGAGGGATTCTCTTCATCGAATTCACTTGGAATCACATATTCTTCATCAAAAGGAACAAGGTCCTTTGATGGCATGCTTGAGATAGGAATAACATAAATTGGGTTGGCAAATGAGCTGGTCAATGGCTTCATCTTGTTCGGGGCTGAAGAATCCGATGAAGTTGATGCCTTCCTTTTCTTCACTGCTGCACACTCTGCAGCCTTGGTCTTCTTCACATCTGATGCAGATGGATGGATCATAGTTGGTGTAGGCGCAGGAGGAGCACAGGAATTTGGTTGAATTTCTTCAGGCGCAACTGATGCAGTTGCCCTGATGTCTCACTCTCTTCAGGCACAACACTAGTGGTTGCCCTGTCAGTTTCTTCAGCGGCTGGAATGCAGTCATCAGCCTTGGAATTAGCATTTCCTTCAGCAGCCTAATTGTCATCAGCGGTGCTGGGATTTTCTTCGGTAGGCTGAGCAGATGCTTCAGCCTGAGGAATTTCCTGTTGCATTGGGGCTGCAACATTTGAAGTGAAGTTGTCAGCGAGTCTCACAAAACAAACCTTGGCTCCCAGCCAATCACCATGGTATGCGTCAAATTCATCACCGAGTTTCTTTATCTCAGACTGTATATTGACGAGTTCTTCAGTTGTCATAGAGACAATGTTTTTCTTCAGGTAGCGCTCCTTCTTGTACTGTGCTTTCTTGATATGCCTGGCTTTCTCAAACTTCCATTTTTCTTCTTGTATGAAGTGAGTCAACATATGACTTTGGCCAGGAGTCAGCTTGAAATCAGGCATAGGAGTATTTGGGTCCTTTTGCCATAGGTCAATGTACTCAAGGATCAACTTTGGATCCAAAAGCAGAGGCGCAATTGTGCCCTTGGCTCTAGCGGCCTTGACCTGCCTGTCTCTGATTATTTTTGCAAGTTCATCATCATCAACTTCGTCTTCATCTGACGGCACTTGAAAAGCGACCTGCTTCTTTTGAGGACTTGGTCGAGAGCCTCGTCTAGCAATTGCCTTGGTCTTCAATAGAGTGGGACCAGTTGAAGAATGCAGTGGTGCTGAGGAAGTAACAGATGCTCCTGAGGCAATATAGGTGGCAATATAGGTGCTCGTCGTCCTTTGGCACGTGGTGAGATGCGCAGGTGCTGAGGATTTGGTCGGAGCAGCTGAGGACTTTGGCGGAGGAGCTGAGGATTTTGAAGTGGGAGCAGCTTGAGGAGTTGGCCATGAGGGTTTTGAAGAATCTGGCCGTGAGGGCATTGCTGGTGAAGCACTTGGCTTGTGAGCAGGCTTCTTTGGCATGGCCTTCTTTGGCTTGCTTGCAGAGGCCTCAGCAGTGGTAGCAGCAACAGAGTCTTCATTGAATTTCCTCACTGCTTCTCTTGCTTGTCTGGCCAACTTGGCCTAGCGCTTGGCCCATTCATTAGGATAATCCTCACCGCGCTTGAGGCTGGTGGGATCTGCTTCTTGGCCAGGTGCCAACGGAGGTCTTGGGCATGGAGGATTGAGAGCGGATTTTTTTATGTACTTGGGAGTAACATACTTGTACTCCCTCCACTCTCTTGCCCATCTCCTCTCTATTCTTTGGATGCGCACTTTGCGCTCATTCTTGGTTTCCTTTCCATGAGTGGCCTCATCAGGAGTGCAATAGTCCTTGTATATGTCATCATGGATCTCAAAAGCAGTAGTGACCTCAGGTCTCTTTCCTCCCTTCTATGGCTTCTTTCCATCAGCCATTTTCTTCAGATGAGGAATTTGAACAATGGAATTCTCTGAAGATGTATGCAACTTTTCTTCGAGGAACGCTGCAAATGAGTTAAGTTGATGAGAACCTAGTGATTCAGCAGCTGACTTGAGTGCCTATGAACAAAGTATAGTTGCGAGGAATATGGAAAGGTCATATGTGTTCTCAGAGGTTTTTCAGAAAAAGGAGCAAGTTTGAGGAATATGACTAGATGAGTCTTGAAGAATTTCACTAAGCGTTCTTTGTCTTACATTCCAGAGATGTATAGATCAAAAATCCACACATTTGAGGAATCTTGAAAAAATATAGCTTAGAGAAATGAATCAAGAACAGATGACATGTGAGGTGTTCATTGTGTGATGAATTTGAAGTATAAACACCTTTGAAGATTTTGTAGTTATCATTTGAATCAAAGAGGGTAGTAAAAGTAACTTTTAATTACCCTGGACGAAAAACACGACGAATTGAGAGGTGTAGATGTGAAGTTCATCAGTTTAGATCTTCCACGCCCTAACTTGGCAGAGGAAGACAACTACGGCGGCGGCGGAGTGAAGAAATCCGCAGCCGGCACGAGTACGATGGCGACGAGGTTGAGGCAGTGAAGCTCTTCCTCACCGATGACGATGAAGTAGCGGCGGCGCTAGGGTTTGAGAAGCACGAGATGGAGTGAGAATGAGCGGAGTAAAAGTGAAGTGAGGAAGGGAAGGGGTATTTATAGCCATGGTGAAAAAACTGTTCGCCCGAAGAAATTGGATGAACGTGCCCCTGACCCTTCTCATTCGCTTGACATGTGTCACCCACGTACTAAGAAGTGGAGATCATGTGAGATCGTGGGTGAATGGACAAGTGTTGTCGTGGGATGTGGAATGGTTTGTGCGGCAAAGCCGAAAATTTAGATAGGATAAGTTAAAAGTTCCGTTCGCAAATTCTTCAGCTGACAAGGACACTGTGAAGATTTTGAACAAGTTTCAAATAGAACGCACATGAAGAATTTGTGAATAGATTGGGTTGAGTATAGCATAGAGGGGGAAGGGTCCGATCACATTCACATAGCAGAAAATGCAATACGAAGAAATAGCTATAAATGAATGCTGTAGAGGACATAAACTCACATATATATATATATATATATATATATATATATATATGAAAAATGACGGAAATGGTGAAGACAAAGCAAATTGAAAAACAACTGAGGAATTTCAAAGAACCGAGGTAAAGCTCAATTGAAGATTTTCAACATTTTGAGGTGGCGTGACCCACCGTATAAGAATGATGATTTCAGACACCGCGTACAATTGTCGTAGGGTTCTGAGTATCAAATTCTTCATAAATTTCTTCACACTTTGAGTGTTAGTCTTCATTGATTGAAGAAAAACGTTTCTTCATGTGTTGCACATCTAAGTCATCATTTTTGCGTAAGTGTTAGGATGGGTGTCCTTCTCAAAGAACATTTTTGCTAAATCTCTTCTCATCCAAGGGCTTAGTGAAGATATCGGCTAGCTGTTCTTCAGTCTTCACATGCTCAATAGAGATGTCGCCCTTCAACACATGATCATGAAGAAAATGATGACGAATCTGAATGTGCTTTGTCTTCAAGTGCTGAACTAGGTTATGAGCAATCTTGATGGCTCTCTCATTGTCACGGTAGAGTGACACATTCTTCACATTGACGCCGTAGTCCTTGAGAGTTTGCTTCATCCAAAGCAATTGAGCATAGCAAGAACCAGCAGCAATGTACTCAGCTTCAGCAGTAGACAGTGATACACAGTTCTGTTTCTTCGAGGACCAACAGACCAAAGATCGTCCGAGGAAATGGCATGCCAGATGTTGACTTGCGATCCACACGATCACCAGCATAGTCAGAGTATGAAAATCCAATGAGATCAAAAGCCGAGCCCTTGGGGTACCATAATCCAAGTGTTGGTGTGTGAGCTAGATATCGAAGAATATGCTTCACAGCCTTATGGTGTGATTCCTTCGGTGTAGCTTGAAATCGGGCACACATGCAAACACTAAGAATAATATCTGGGCTAGATGCACATAGGTACAATAAAGAACCAATCATGGAGCAGTATACCTTTTGATCGAAGTCAATACCATTTTCATTAGTGCATAGATGGCCATTTGTGGGCATAGGGATTTTGACTCCTTTGCAATCTTGCATGCCGAATTTCCTGAGTACATCCTTGAGATATTTCTCCTGAGATAAGAATATGCCATTGCGTTGTTGATGAATTTGAAGACCTAAGAAGAATTTCAATTCTCCCATCATAGACATTTCATATTCCTCCCTCATCATATAACCAAATTCATCAGTATAACGTTGGTTAGTACAACCAAAGATAATATCATCAACATATATGATGTGGCATGCCCTACCGCAAACATGACTAGTACACATGTCATGGTGAGTACATCGGTCAATGACAAGGGGTTGCACGCGACTTCGGCAGTCGTCGACAAAGGGGTGCAAACAGAGGATATTATGGATGAGGCGGCTACAATGCATGTGGATGAGGCGAATGTCGGAAAGAAAGTTTATAGAAACGAGGATGAACAAATTATGAAGGAGATGACACATCTTAGCAAAGGAAAAGATGGAACCTTGCGCATTTTATGTGGTCCAGGATTTATGCCAATTATACAAAAAGAAAGAGTGCATGTTAAATGTGAGAGCATTGCTAGTTTAAAGGAGTCCATGCACGTGCATGCACACACAAAAGTAGGAAAGAGTAGTTATTTCCTGACCAACGTGCAAAAGAATATCATGGTTGTCCTTGGAGAAATAATGGGACGTGGAAACCATGGAGGAAAAATAGGAAGAGGAGCAGTATTCACGTACATGCAGCAGATAAGTTTCCAAGTCAACCAACTATGTATGTTTGGAAAAGGAAAATAAAAATAGAACATCAGAACATACACGCCAAGGAGATCAGCTGCGGTGCAACAAATCACGCAATGGAGGTTAACTTAATTACGTAATATGGCCTGCATGCCTTTTTTGTTTGGCCGACCAGTAAGAGTCGGTTTGTATCCTAGGCTATATATATTATTTACTATTGAGACTGTTAGGGATTAGACTATTTTCTAGAGTTTAGACAACGTCGTGTATCGACTACGAAGCGGCCCTCTGGGCGTTCGTCTTGTTTATCTTTGTGAAATTTTCTGTTATTAAGAAGATTACACCTTGGCGAGAGGATTCTCGTCATAGAGGATTTGCTAGCTATTGGCTTGAGGTCCGTCGGTGACGACGGATTACGTGCCGGTTACTTCTACTCCGATGGGAGGTGCCTTGCCAACCGAGGTATTGCTTGTCAGTTGTTGTTACCACAGCTTCAGGTTGCGTGTATCGCTCGCATAATTGGGAGCTTTCATCGGTGGAATTTGCTCGAGGTTGTTGCATCATGAAAGATCGAGCCAAATCAGCAGCGAGTTCGAGGTCGTGCCCTCATCAATATATTTGGCACACAAACAATTCACCATCATAAGATTTAGTGAAAAGAGTAGGATCAAGTGAACCGGGTTTGATGCCTTTCTTCATGAGGAATTCCTTCAAAGTATCATACCACGCCTGTGGGGCCTGCATGAGGCCATAGAGGGCCTTATTGAGTCTGAAGACTTTGTCAGGATGCTTTGGATCTTCAAAACCTGGGGGTTGAGCAACATACACTTCTTGCTCAAGCTTACCATTGAGGAATGCACTTTTCACATCCATTTGATATAAAGTGATATCATGATGGTTAGCATAAGCAAGTAATATGTGAATAGCTTCAAGTCTAGCAACAGGTGCAAAAGTTTCATCGAAATCAATTCCTTCAACCTGTGTGTAGCCTTGAGCTACAAGCCGTGCCTTATTTCTCACCACAAGGCCATTTTCATCTTGCTTGTTGCGGTAGATCCACTTTGTGCGATGATATTGTGCTTGCGAGGATCTGGACATTTGACCGATTCCCAGACATTGTTGAGCTCGAATTGATGTAATTCCTCTTGCATAGCTTGAATCCACTCAGGCTCCAGAAATGCTTCATCTACCTTAGTGGGCTCTGTGATAGAGACGAAAGCAAAGTGCCCACAAAAGTTAGATAAATGTGAAGCTCTTGAGCGTGTGAGAGGACCTGGAATGTTGATGTCGCTGATGATTTTCTCAATTTGCACTTCATTTGCGACGCGAGGATGAGCGGGTTGACGTTGAGGAATTTGATCAGCATTTTCTTCAGCACCATTTTCCTCAGGTGCATTAGCATGACGTTCTTCATGCTCTGGAATAACTTCTTCAGCTGATTCTTCAGTAGGAATGACATCCTCTTTAGCCTTGAGCTTAATAGATTCCTCAGGAGGTATTTCATCTGTCACATGAGGTAGGTGCTCTCTTTGCGAGCCATTAGTCTCATCGAACCGCACATCTACAGTTTCAACAACCTTGTGATGATAGGTGTTGAAGACTGTGTAGGTGTGCGAGTCCTTACCATAACCGAGCATAAAACCTTCATGTGCTTTCGGTGCAAATTTAGAACTGTGATGAGGATCTCTAATCCAACATTTAGCATCGAAGACTTTGAAATAACTCACATTGGGTTTCTTGTCAGTGAGAAGTTCATATGCTGTCTTCTTGAAGAATTTGTGAAGATATACCCTATTGATGATGTGGCACGCAGTATCAATTGCCTCATGCCAGAAGTGAGGAGGCGTCTTGTACTCATCAAGCATAGTGCAGGCCATCTCAACAAGAGTCCTGTTCTTGCGCTCCACGACGCCATTTTGCTGAGGAGTATAAGGAGCAGATAACTCATGAGTAATACCAAGTTCATCAAGATAGTCATCAAGGCCAGTGTTCTTGAACTCAGTTCCATTATCACTCCTGATGTGCTTGATCTTCACACCAAAGTTAGTTGAAGCCCTCGAGGAAAATCGTTTGAAGACTTCCCGCACTTCAGTTTTGTAAGTGATAATATGGACCCATGTATATCGAGAGTAATCATCAACAATGACAAAGCCATATAAAGATGCAGCATTGGTAAATGTGGCATAGTGAGTACGGCAAAAGAGATCCACGTGAAGCAATTCAAATGGTCGAGTAGTAGTCATGATAGTCTTTGCTGGATGCTTGGCCTTGGTCATCTTTCCAGCTTCACAGGCTCCGCATAAGTGATCCTTGAGGAATTTGACATTTTCAATGCCAATGACATGCTTCTTCATCGCGAGCGTGTGCAGATTCCTCATGCTAGCATGACCAAGCCATCGATGCCATAGCCAACCTTCTGAAGGTTTTGCAAGAAGACATGTAGCAGGTTGTGGTCCTGTAGAGAAATCAACAATATACAAATCTCCTCTCTTAAAGCCTTCGAAGACTTTGGAATTGTCAGTTTCCATGATCACAACACAACAATACTTGCCAAAGACAACCACCATATCAAGATCACAAAGCATTGAGACGGACATGAGGTTGAACCCTAAGGACTCAACAAGCATGACTTTGTCCATGTGTCGATCCTTTGAGATTGCAACCTTACCTAGACCCAATACCTTACTTTTGCCTTTGTCAGTGTAGGTGATATGCTTCAGATGTGATGGAGAAAAAGCAGTGTCCATCAATAAGCTCCTGTCACCAGTCATGTGATTTGTACATCCACTATCGAGGACCCACTCAGTGGCTTTGGGTTGATCATCCTGCAGATGAATTAGTCTAACTTACGAACTCATATACTTCACCAATGAAGAATATGGTATCAATTTCATCAGACAATAGAACAGATAAAACAATATGAGGACGTGAGAAATGAAAATTCATTTCTTCATGATTAGCTTGCGTCCTTTCAAGCATATTCAGGTCTCTAGCAAATTCTTCAGATGATTAAGATCGTCTGGAGACCTGACCCTGCATGAGAGATTAGTTCTTTTTCTTCACCACACACATCTGAAGGGGTGGCAAAGAGCTCATCATTCTGCGAGCTCCATAAGAGAAAGGTGGCATAGACGCCAATCCACTTCGTTTCACATAAGAGTGGTTAGGGTATGCATAAGAGTAAGCAGAGAAATTCTTCGAGGACTTATGAACATAATGATTTGAAGAATAATGCACATATCCATAATCCTTAGTTCTTTCCTGCAAAACAAACGGGTTAGCATGATGATGTTCACATGAGGACTTTAATCCTTTTGAGGAATATGATCCATGTGAGGAGTTTGGTCCGTATGAGGACTTGGATCCATATGAAGAATTTGGTCCATATGAAGAATTTGATCTGGGGTTCCTATTCTTCACAGGTGGTGTCATGATGACATTCACCTGAAGATTTTCAAGGCACCTTTTGGGAACCCAGATTTTCTTCATAGGGGGACCTTTCCTGCAGTTAGTGCCAACATATCTAGCAAATACTTCACCATTCTGATTTTTGAACAGTTTATAGTTAGAGTCAATGGACTCATCAGAAGAATATGAAGATTCACATGTAAAGCCAGATAAAGTAGATGGATCCACTGAAGGTCCCTTTGCAGGAACCCATGAGGTTTTGGGATACTTCTCAGGTTTCCATTAGGTCCCATCAGCATTGATTTTCCTCTCAAAGGCAATACCCTCTTTCCTAGGGTTCCTGTTGAGGATCTGCTTTTTAAGCACGTCACAAAGAGCCTAATGCCCTTTGAGGCTTTTGTACATGCCTGTCATATACAATTCCTTCAGCCCTACATCATCAGTGATACTAGCAATGTCCTCAGATGAGGAATTAGTGATAGCAGAGGCAGTTGAAGAATTTGCAGCAATGGAAGTATTTGAGCATTCAGGTGAAGAATTAGCAGTTTCACGTTCAATGCACTTCAAACATGGAGGAACAAATTCATCCTGAGTAGCATTGATCTGTTGAGCAAGTAATGAATCACACTCCTTCTGAAGATCTTCATAACTCACTCTTAACTACTCAAGATCTTGCTTTCTTTGAAGAAATTCATAAGAAAGCTTCTCTGATCAGATAAGAGAGTGTTGTGATGACTTTGAAGGGTGTTAAACTTAGACTGAAGTCTCTAAAGACTATCAGCCAAAGCTTTCGACTGATCCATTTCTTCACCCAGCATATCATCGCTTTTATCCAGCATGTATTGAGCTTTTTCCAAAGCTCTTTGTTGTTTAGTGGCAAGGGAAGCAAGTTTGACATAACTGCATCCAAATTCATCACCAGATTCATCATCACTGGACTTAGATAAGTAGCATTCAGTTACCTTGGCACCTTTTGCCATAAGACATGGTGCAGAGGATGATGATTCTAGATCGAAGGTCATAGCCTTGCGCGATTCCATGAATTCTTCTAACCAGGGTTCATGGTGAGATCGATGACCTTCATAGACCTCAGAGAGTCGGTCCCAGATGAGTTTCGCATGGCTAAGATGCATAACGTTCCTGAACTGGTTTTGTGATAAGTTGGAGCAGATTATGTCCTTCGTCGTGAGGTTGAGAAGTGTGTATTTGCGAATATCATCAGCCTCCGCCATCTTGCATAGGTCAGTAAGACCAATCTCAGCGACGGTCCAGAGTTCGCTGTTCATCGCCATGAGGCGCTTCTTCATCATGGCCTTCCACTTGGGACAATCATGACCGTCAAAGATGGGGCAAGTCACAGTCTTCATTCTTGTGGTCGACATAACTAAAACTCCAGGTGGTTAAACCAAAATCACACAAAACAAGGGAGTACCTTGCTCTGATACCAATTGAAAGTGCGTTATATCGACTAGAGGGGGGTGAATAGGCGCTTTTTATGAATTCTTCACTGAGGAATTTGTGGGTGAGGAAATTCCTGAGTGAAGAACTACTTGCAGCGGAATAAGTACTCAGAAGTAAACATAGCAGTGCATGAGCATGGTCTCCATGATGAAATGAAAACAAGTACAGAGTACAGAAAGCGTAAACACAGGATAACAGAGGATAAGACAAATGGACTAAAGAAATTGAACCGAGGAAATAGAGAAAGTCTTCAGTCAAAGTCTTCAAATAGATATGAACAAGCACACAACAGAGAAATGAGGAAATGGAAGGGTTGAGGAAATGGAACCAGATAGCTTGGTGAAGACAATGATTTGGTAGACCAGTTCCAACTGCTGTGACAGTTGTACGTCTGGTTAGGGCGGCTAGGTATTTAAACCTGAGGACACACAGTCCCAGACACCCAGTCCTAAACACGCAGCTCAAGACACTCAGTCCTCATCGTATTCCCCTTGAGCTAAGGTCACACAGACCTCACCCAATTACTCGTGGTAAGTCTTCATGTGACTTCCAAACCTTCACAGACTTGGTCACTCGGCGATCCACAATTTCCTCTTGGATGCTCTAGACCATGATGCCTAACCGTCTGGAAGATGCACAGTCTTCAAAGGTAACAAGCGTCGGATCCACGCAGGATCAATCTCTTCAGTGATGCTCAATTACTTGGGGTTTGTAGGTGTTTGGGTTTGGGTTTTCCTCACTTGATGATTTTCACTCAAAGTCCTCGGAGGATGGGATGCTCTCAAATGACAAGTGTCAGTTTCTCTCGAAGCAGCCAACCAGCTAGTTGTTGTAGGGGCGGCTATTTATAGCCTAGGGAGCAGCCCGACATGATAAGACATAAATGCCCTTCAATGATATGACCGTTAAGTGGGTAGATATTTTGGGACCGCTGGCGCATAGCACAGCAACGGTCGGAATTTTGAGTATCAAATTCCTCACGGCTATCATGTTCCTCACTGTGTAGGCAATCCGCACTTGCGAATTCCTAACTCCTCTGTCAGAACAAATTCCTCAAAGACCAAAAGAACTTCGTCTCTGTCATTGAAGAAATTTGACTGAACTGTATGAGATTTCCAATGGCTTCACTCGAAGGGATTGGTAGGTGTAGGATTTGAGTTGAGCATCACATGGAAATTTTTCCTTTGTATTTCCTCGACCCCCTTTAACAGTACGGTGTTTCCTATGACTCAAGGAAGAGAAAATGAAACAACGAAAACAAAAGTCCTCATGCTTCATGTTCCTCGAATGAATACCAAGTCTTCAGGATTACACCAATTTCTTCACTTTCAAAGTCTTCAGAAAGTCTTCAGAAATCCAAAGTCTTCAATTGAAGAACTTCATTTTTAGGGGTCAACTTTCTCTGTAAATATCAAACTCCTCATAGACTTATAGACCTATGTACACTCACAAACGCATCAGTCCCTTAAACTATAAGTCTTCAATACACCAAAATCACTAAGGGGCACTAGATGCATTTACACTTAACTGCACCTGCCTTTGGCTGTCTGACAGTTGGGCCCACCACATGTTGGGCCCACCTGTCATACACCGAAAGGAAGGTGCACTAAGTCAATGAAGCTACGTCCATATAGTACTAGTGTATAATACTAATATATAGTTGAGTGGCTTTCTTATTCTCTCCATAACAATCGTTTTAAATTGTGTAAGTATGAAACGAAACTCTTTATTTAACGTACTACTGAAAAAACTACTACTTTCGATGAACTAACGATCCACGTGTCCTGGTCGCACTTCCTGTCCTTCATGTGCGATACACTACCCTCCCTTAAGTGATTAACCACACATGCGCCAAATTATCAGAAACATGTGAGAGTGTGTACAAATAAAGAATTTTAATTTCAATTATCGAAAAGGTTTGAGAGTATGTATAGTGTGCCCTCTCTCAATAATTATGGTTTGTTGTGTTCGGCCTAAACTTGGTCAAACTTTACAAAGTTTGACTTCAGTCAAATCTAATATGCAGAGTAAATAAAAATGGAGGGCTACTACGTCCATCCGGGTTTTTAGTCCACACCATTTTTTAATCAAAGTCTGACCACATATTTAGTTCATAGTTGGACAAATAAAATTATAGGGGAGCTGAAGACAAAGTTGTGAGAAGGCTTAGAAATCAATACAAAACTTATGCTCTTAGTACCAACGTCGATCCTTCTTCGAGGAAACATTTGGTTCATATCCAATTGTGTGATAAAATTGCACCAACGTGAAAGACGACTGCACCTGCAACGCAACCAAGGTGAATTGATGAAGGATATCATTTTTGTGGGTAACAAGCAAAGAGCACTGATGGAAGACAACTTGTTTTCATTGAAAATCGATCAGCTTCACTAGCCGATGCAACCATGAGGCGCAACCATGAGCATCGACAGGTCATCGTGGTGACGCATCATCCATTTGGCATCAAGTTTGGGTGAGGCACCTATGAAGTTCGACAAATCCTCACTCTAGTATGTTTCTTGTCAGTAATCAAGCTCGAGGAAGGAAGAACCACCTGGCAGAGGACAGTGAGGCAGAATAACAATGGCCATGCAATTTTGTGTAGTTCCACTAAAATTGAGGAAGACATGCCTGGGTATGGAGATACGCATCGCTGTTTGCAAAAATATTAAAAAGGGATAGAGTGTTGTTACTTTGTTTTGGCAGTGGTACAAGATTAATAGTGGCATCTCAGTTGTCAATAAGAATTAATGAAAAGGACACCAACAAACAGAAGCATCATGATTATCTTGATGGGAACTAAACCAGGATACCCGAGAAAAAAAGCATTTCTACATTTAACTAGTGATAGTATTAGATTAGTAGCAGCAATAGGAGCATATAGACAATGACCGCACAACCACCATCTACTTTTTGTCGAAACAACATGTATACCTCCACCGAGGCATAAACTAGGACCACTTTTCGAGTGGCATTTCCTCTGTAATAGTAGGTGATGTTGGACCAGCTGACGAACCCTAGCTACTGTACATGAGGAGTTGGGGAGTAGTCGCATAGAAGAAAACCCGCATGCAACGACCTGGGGAGCTGGATCAGTACAAGAAGTTATACCTCAGGTGGGCGAGATGTCGCTTACGTGGGCGGGATCTACCCACACGACGACAACGAACAAGGGCGTAGAGGACCTTCGTCCGCGCCAGCGCCGGCTCTGAGAGGACAGTGCACATCGGCTTCCTCCATCGCCGACGGCGACAACGTCAACACTGCACCTCCTCACCTCCCGCAGTGGATGGGATTTAGCCGGATCTGTGACCACCGGTGAGGAGAGAGATAGAGTGGACACTGTCATCTTGTTTTGATATGGAGAGGGTGAGAGAGCGAGACGCGAGAAACCCTATCAAACAAGAGGCTATATATACAATGGAGTAAAAAAATCTCTCCATACCAGTGGTTTTAAATAGAATACACGCGTTCCCTGAAAAAGGAAACAAAAACTGGCGGACAAATTTTTTTAACGTACTAAGAAAGAAAACTCGACCAAAAACACGCCCTCGCTTCCAGGTCGCGAGAGTCGTCGCGCACACACACATATACATGCATATCTGTTTTTACGTAAAATTCCATCTCCATCTCCAATCATATTTGTCCAACTGGCACATTATTTACATTGTTAATTATATACGCAGCAATATTAACATACAACATCTCTTGTTTGCGGGCGTCCGGACAGCTGCCACGCCTGCTCCTGACCAACCCGAACCCTCTTCATCACCCGCGCGTGCTTCCAGCCTGAAATGGTCGGTGCCGCATTCATGCCCGACCAGAGAGAACGCGACCTCTCACTGGCGCCAGCATTGAAGTGGCTCACCGACCGAGGGAGCATCGCCCGCGCTGCTTCCCTGTGCATGCGACTGCTCCGCATTCATAGGTCGCAATAGCCGGCCACAACATGCATGCAAAAAATTCTTGGGAGTCCCTGCTATAGCTAGCTGTCCTCCCCCAACTCGTCAATCTCTTCCAGTAGTGCTAGTACTCCATGGCGCGATCCATTGACAAGCAGGCGGGAAAGTTATCGTATACTCGGTTTGCGGTGAGTGGCACGCCGAGCGACCGTGTGGGGTGGAGCCGTGGAGGAGTGTGAGACATGAATGCGACAGACGTGATTTAAACGTTGGTTTTGCTCGATGGTGCGATCCAACGAAACGAAACGTTGGCTTCTCTCCGTTTGCATTTTTTCTCCGGAACAACGAAAACTTTCCACTCCATTTTCATTCCTACTCCAAGGTTGCCCTGTTACAACATTCCATCAAATACAAAGGAAAACTAACATGCATGCTGATGCATCTCAATGATTCACAGATCATAGCCAATATTTACTTCACAACTAAAGACAAAAGTTGTGAGAGTGTGTACAAAAGAAAAACTACTGATGGGGTCACTACGACTTAAGCCCTAAACCCTAAACATGATTTAATTTCCCTGCTAGGTAGAACCTGTCGAAGGAAACACGGTTGGCACCCTCGGATCATATGATGCTTTTGTGCAGTTCCACTAAAATCGAGCTGAGCATCACTGATGGCAAAGATATGGAAGAAGTGTGATTAGAATAATAGTACTGGCACTAGTTCATGAGACATAAACTCATCACCAAATAGAAGCCGGTAGAAATAGAGAAAGGTCGACATGGAGATGGAGCTACGTGGGGAGCTGCGCAGTGGAGCAAGCCGGCTCCAAAAGGAAGATGTACCTGGGATGTCGGGCTGTAGCTAGAAGGGCGGTTGGGAGGCGGCATCAGCCCATACTGTGGGGACCCCCGATTGGGACGCACCGACTTTGGCTTTTCTCCCTCACCGATGTCGACCGCGTCTACGCAGAACATCATTCCCTCCCCCCAGCGGCGGGATCAGGCCGGATCTATGACCAGTGGTGTGGCCACCGTCATTCTATGCTTGTGAAGAGAGCAACCCAAGCAAGCAGGCTTGTAGCTTAGGCTCCTGCTAGTGTATATATAGTGGTTTTCTTTTTCTCTCCATATCAACCATTTTATATTGTGTACGTGTCATTGAAGAGTGAAATGATGGTTGCTTCTTCCGACTAACTTACTGTGTGATTTGACTGCTCCTTAGTGGCCCCTACACGTACTCCCCCTACGTGTATGACCATTCCTGAGTCTCAGTTGTAATCACTCCCTCAGTTTCTTTTTAGTCTGCATATAAGATTTTGTCAAAGTCAAACTTTGTCAACTTTGACTAAGTTTGTAGAAGAATACCAAGATTCATAATATGAAATCAATATTGTTTGATACATCATGAAATTAATTTTCATACCATATAGCTTTAGTATTGTAGATGTTGATATTTTTTTCAACAAAGTTGGTCAAACTTTACAATGTTTGACTTTGACCAAATCTTATATGCAGACTAAAAAGAAACTGAGGGAGTATCTCTATTTTCTTGCATGACACATAGACATGATGCACATAGAGGAGTTTTGTTACTGCACGTTGTTACGTAGTACTAGTAGTACCTACTCCCTCCTTCCGATTCACAACTGGTACTCCCTCCATCCTGGCTTATTGGTCCCCTTTGTACTCAATTCATGGGCTCGTTTTCCTCAAGAAATTTTCTTTACCAACATATTAATATCGGGAATGCATGTGTGAACAACGAATGATTAAACCTTGCATGCAACGTTTTGACAAAGCATTGACTTATGAACATGTGAATGTGAGGGACTACAACCTCGTGCATGCATGCAACAGTCACACGTACACATGGACACAAAAACACGCATGACGCTCTAATGCATGCATGTCCGAGCACACGACGGAACACACACAGTCACGCTCAAGTGCTCAACCTACACGTGCATGCACACACATACTCAGCTAGGGTGAGCTAGTGACCGTATAAACACCGGAAAATGTATATATTGAGCACAATGAGCGTATTATGAAGTCCACTAATAGACAAATATACAGTGACAGACAATGTATTTATCTCGTTTGAAATTAAGCCATATTAATCGGAAAGGTGGCAGTATGGACTAGCATTACTTTGCTGTGTCCCGTCAACTTGCCGAACGAGGAGAAGCTTGCAGGACGGGAGAAGCTTGCGCGCGGTGGCTTGCAGGACAAGGAGAAACTTTTGACTAATGCAAGCTCTCCCTCGCTCAGGAGGTGGATGTGCAACAGTTAATTCACTGTCAGATTGCTAGAAGCATACACTATACTAGTACCATTATTGTTCGACTTCCTGAAGAGGTGAATAGCCAAGCACAAAGTTTACTAGTACTAGTACTACTACTAGGAACCAGATGGAGGAGCGTCTGCACTCTTATTTTATTTGAAAATGTGATAAAGCAATCTTCAACACATTTGGTTCTCTTCGAGGGTTCTCGCATGTGATAATGGAAGTTGATTGCATGGAAGACTCGGCACAATTCTCGCTTAATTCTGGCTCATATCCTGTTACAAATAGGAGCGCTCAGTAATATTTTCTCTTTTTTTGTTATTCAGCATGTAATCAGGTCAGCAAACCTTGCGACGCATCTTTGTGTGAACCGTGCTTACTGCACTTTGAATGTGACCGAGAGATGGCTTGATGAAACACCTCACTTCCTTCTTCTTTTTTGCGGGGTACCTCGCTTCCTAGTGACCAGTCTCTTGGCTGATCATCCTAAGAATGCAACCTACCCTCCCTCAAGAGGTGGACATGCAACAGTTCATTCGGTGTCAGATTGCTAGAGGCATACACTGTAGTACCATCA